>NC_092397.1:3152240-3259740 GCF_030028105.1 Mobula birostris | reverse complement strand
ACAGAGTACAAAAAAACACAAGATAAAGAGCACAACAACAATAAAAAAGGAAGCAAAAAGCAAGAGAGAGAGAGAGAGAGAGAGAGAGAGAGAGAGAGAGAGAGAGAATTGTCAAGGAAAGGGAGATGGAGGAGCGAGGGAATGAAGGGGAGAGAGAGAGATACAGGCGGGGTGGGAGGACACAGCGAGAGACTCCCATCCACAAGCCCTGCTTCCTGGGGTGGCAAATTGCCTCAGCAGAGGCCAAACCTCACACCCATCACCCTCCTCCATGCCCCTACCCTGGTCTCCAGCCCCAGGGTGAGAGGGACGGGAAGCGGTAGGTGGGAAGGAGTGGGGGAGCATTGTGTGTGAAGACGGCCATTGAGGGAAGGAGACCATTCGGCCCAGAATTCTAGACTAAACTATATCCCATCATTCCCTGCACACGGTCCATATCCCATCATTCCCTGCACATGGTCCATCTCCCTCCATTCCCTGCACATGGTCCATCTCCCATCATTCCCTGTATACGGTCCATATCCCATCATTCCCTGCACATGGTCCATCTCCCATCATTCCCTGCACATGGTCCATCTCCCTCCATTCCCTGCACATGGTCCATCTCCCATCATTCCCTGCACATGGTCCATCTCCCATCATTCCCTGCACATGGTCCATATCCCATCATTCCCTGCACATGGTCCATCTCCGTCCATTCCCTGCACATGGTCCATCTCCCATCATTCCCTGCACATGGTCCATCTCCCTCCATTCCCTGCACATGGTCCATCTCCCTCCATTCCCTGCACATGGTCCATCTCCCATCATTCCCTGCACATGGTCCATCTCCCATCATTCCCTGCACATGGTCCATCTCCGTCCATTCCCTGCACATGGTCCATCTCCCATCATTCCCTGCACATTCATGTGTCTGTCTAAAAGCCTCTTAAACACCTCCATCGTATCTAACTCCACCCCCACCCCTGGCAGCTCATTCCACACACTCACCACTCTCTGTGTAAAAAAAAAACTTGCCCCACACGTCTCCTTTAAACTGTCACTGCATCCCTCCGCTGTTGGACATCTCTACCCTGGGAAACAGATACTCCCTGTCCACTCTATCCATAGAACCATAGAAACTACAGCACAGAAACAGGCCTTTTGGCCCTTCTTGGCTGTGCCGAACCATTTTCTGCCTAATCCCACTGACCTGCACACGGACCATATCCCTCCATACACCTCCCATCCATGTATCTGTCCAATTTATTCTTAAATGTTAAAAAAGAACCCACATTTACCACCTCGTCTGGCAGCTCATTCCATACTCCCACCACTCTCTGTGTGAAGAAGCCCCCACTAATGTTCCCTGTAAACTTTTCCCCCCTCACCCTTAACCCATGTCCTCTGGTTTTTTTCTCCCCTTGCCTCAGTGGAAAAAGCCTGCTTGCATTCACTCTATCTATACCCATCATAATTTTATATACCTCTATCAAATCTCCCCTCATTCTTATACACTCCAGGGAATAAAGTCCTAACCTATTCAACCTTTCTCTGTAACTGAGTTTCTCAAGTCCCGGCAACATCCTTGTAAACCTTCTCTGCACTCTTTCAACCTTATTTATATCCTTCCTGCAATTTGGTGACCAAAACTGAACACAATACTCCAGATTCGGCCTCACCAATGCCTTATACAACCTCATCATAACATTCCAGCTCTTATACTCAATACTTTGATTAATAAAGGCCAATGTACCAAAAGCTCTCTTTACAACCCTATCTACCTGTGACGACACTTTTAGGGAATTTTGTATCTGTATTCCCAGATCCCTCTGTTCCACTGCACTCCTCAGTGCCTTACCATTAACCCTGTATGTTCTACGTTGGTTTGTCCTTCCAACGTGCAATACCTCACACTTGTCTGTATTAAACTCCATCTGCCACTTTTCAGCCCATTTTTCCAGATGGTCCAAGTCCCTCTGCAGGCTCTGAAAACCTTCCTCACTGTCTACTACACCTCCAATCTTTGTATCATCAGCAAACTTGCTGATCCAATTTACCACATTATCATCCAGATCATTGATATAGATGACAAATAACAATGGACCCAGCACACCACTAGTCACAGGCCTCCACTCAGAGAAGCAATTCTCTACCACCACTCTCTGGCTTCTTCCATCGAGCCAATGTCTAATCCAATTTACCACCTCTCCATGTATACCTAGCGACTGAATTTTCCTAACTAACCTCCCATGCGGGACCTTGTCAAAGGCCTTACTGAAGTCCATGTGGACAATATCCACTGCCTTCCCTTCATCCACTTTCCTGGTAACCTCCTCGAAAAACTCCAACAGATTGGTCAAACATGACCTACCACGCACAAAGCCATGTTGACACTCCCTAATAAGCCCCTGTCTATCCAAATGCTTGCAGATTCTGTCTCTTAGTACTCCCTCCAATAACTTACCTACTACTGACGTTAAACTCACCGGCCTATAATTTCCCAGATTACTTTTCGATCCTTTTTTAAACAACGGAACAACATGAGCCACTCTCCAATCCTCTGGCACTTCACCCGTAGACAGCGACATTTTAAATATTTCAGCCAGGGCCCCTGCAATTTCAACACTAGTCTCCTTCAAGGTCTGAGGGAACACCCTGTCAGGTCCCGGGGATTTATCCACTTTAATTTTCCTCAAGGCAGCAAGCACCTCCTCCTTTTCAATCTGTACAGTTTCCATGGTCTCACTACTTGATTCCCTCAATTCCATAGATTTCATGCCAGCTTCCTTAGTAAATACAGAGGCAAAAAACCTATTTAAGATCTCCCCCATTTCCTTTGGTTCGGCACAAAGCCAACCACTCTGATCTTCAAGAGGACCAATTTTATCCCTTACAATCCTTTTGCTCTTAATATACTTGTAAAAACTCTTTGGATTATCCTTCACTTTGACTGCCAAGGCAACCTCATGTCTTCTTTTAGCCCTCCTGATTTCTTTCTTAAGTATTTTCTTGCACTTCTTATACTCCTCAAGCACCTGATTTACCCCCTGTTTCCTATACATTTCATACAACTCCCTCTTCTTCTTTATCAGAGTTGCAATATCCCTTGAGAACCAAGGTTCCTTATTCCTATTCAATTTGCCTTTAATCCTGACAGGAACATACAAACTCTGCACTCTCAAAATTTCCCCTTTGAAGGCTTCCCACCTACCAATCACATCTTTGCCAGAGGACAACCTGTCCCAACCCACGCTTTATAGATCCTTTCTCATTTCTTCAAATTTGGCCTTCTTCCAGTTCAGAACCTCAACCCTAGGACCAGATCTATCCTTGTCCACGATCAAATTGAAACTAATGGTGTTATGATCACTGGAACCAAAGTGCTCCCCTACACAGACTTCTGTCACTTGCCCTAATTCATTACCTAACAGGAGATCCAATATTGCATCCCCTCTAGTTGGTCCCTCTATATATTGATTTAGAAAACTTTCCTGAACACATTTTACAAACTCTAAACCATCTAGACCCCTAACAGTATGGGAGTCCCAATCAATGTATGGAAAATTAAAATCCCCTACCACCACAACTTTATGTTTCCTGCAGTTGCCTGCTATCTCTCTGCAGATTTGCTCTTCCAAGTCTCGTTGACTATTGGGTGGTCTGTAATACAATCCCACTAATGTGGCCATACCTTTCCTGTTTCTCAGCTCCACGCATAAGGACTCAGTAGACAAGCCCCCTAATCTGTCCTGCCTGAGCACTGCTGTAATATTTTCCCTAACAAGCAATGCTACTCCCCCACCTTTCATTCCTCTGCCTCGATCACATCTGAAACATCAGAACCCTGGAATATTAAGCTGCCAGTCCTGCCCCTCCTGTAGCCAAGTTTCACTAATTGCTACAACATCATAATTCCACGTGTCAATCCACGCCCTCAACTCATCTGCCTTCCCCGCAATACTCCTAGCATTGAAATATATACACCTCAGAAGATTTTTACCACCACTCACAACCTTTCTATCAGCGGATTTGCTTAAACTTTCAACATCATTTATTTTCACCCCAGCCACACTGTCAGCTCTGGCACTCTGGTTTCTAACCCCCTGCAAATCTAGTTTAAAGCCTCCCCAGTAGCACTAACAAATCTCCCTGAGAGGATATTGGTCCCCCTGTGGTTCGAGTGTAACCCGTCTCTCTTGTACAGGTCCCAACTGCCCCAGAAGAGGTCCCAATGATCCTGAAATCTGAAACCCTGCCCCCTATACCAGTTTCTCAGCCACTTGTTCCTCCTCCAGAGCATCCTATTCCTACCCTCACTGGCACGTGGCACAGGTAGCAATCCTGAGATTACCACCCTCGAGGTCCTGCTTTTCAACTTCCTACCAAGCTCTCTATACTCACTGTCCAGGACCTCCTCACTCTTCCTTGCTATGTCATCGGTACCGATGTGCACCACGACATCTGGCTGGTCACCCTCCCACTTCAGAATGTCATGTCTCTCATAATCTTGTAAACCTCTGTCAGATCTCCCCTTAGCCTCTGGCACCGGAGAAAACAACTCAAGTTTGTCCAAACTCTCGTGATAGCACATGCTCTCTAATCCAGGCAGCGTCCTGGTGAACCTCTTCTGCCCCCTCTCCAAAGCCTCGACGTCCTTCCTGTACTGGGGCGACCAAATCTGGACGCAATGCTCTGAGTGCGGCCCGACCGGAGTTTTATACCGGTGCAACGTGACTTCATGAATTTTACAGCCAAGCTGCCGTACGCCTTCTTTACCGCCCAAAAAACTTGGAATCAGCTGCCGGGGAGGTGCTGGAGGTGTTGGATTTTAGTTACCCTCTGTGGTTAAGGGTCCCGCCATTCGCCGTGTAGTTTCCAAAGTTCAAAGTAAGTTTATTATCAAAGTACATATATGTCACTACATACAACCCTGGGATTCATTTTCCTGCGGGCATTCACAGGAAACAACAGAATTGACGGGAGATCACAGACACACACACGACAAACAACCAGTGTGCAAAAGATAACACACTGTGCAAACACAAAAAGGAAAAATAAGTAAGTAAGCAATAAATATCAGGAGCATGAGATGAAGGGTCCTTGAAAGTGAGTCCATAGGTCGTGGGAACAGTTCAGTGTTGGGGCGAGTGGAGTTATCCCCTCTGGTTCAAGAGCTTGATGGTTGAAGGGCAATAACTGGGCATTTGACCCCCTCCCAAATTGCAACACCTCACCCTTGCTCCGATTAAGTCCTGATGAAGGGTCACAGCCTGAAACGTTGACTGCCTATTCCCCCGCATAGATCCTGCCTGTCCTGCTGAGTTCCTCCAGCATTTTGTGTGTTACTCTGGATTAGGGCTCCCCACCCTTTCTACGCCATGGACCAATACCATTAAGCAAGGGGACCCCAAGCTGGGAACCCCTGGTGTGGGTTAAACTCCATCTGCCATCTCTCTGCCCATATCTACAACTGATCTATATCCCGCCGTGTCCTTTTGACAATTTTCACCGTCCACGACTGAACCAATTTTTGTAAAATGCTGGCAAATAAGAGGCCTCAATGTCCTTCACCCCCTTTGGGTGGAGTTATGGGTCTGCGTAGCACGGGAACACACCCTGCTGAAGCACGGGCCTGTCTTCGGAAACGTGTCCAGGACTGACCTCCTCCGCCCGAGTCCGCAGACAGCCTTGGTTCCCATCCAGTCCCCGGGGGGGGGGGGGAATCCCTCCCTGTTCTCTTTAAAATAGTTTCATCACTTAGCCAAGATTCCTAACCCTGACCCTGGTACGTCAGCAGCCTTTCTTGTGGATCCCCACAGGAATACTCCTGACAGGGAACGGTGAAGCTACGGTGCTGGTCTGATGCAGGTTCACCGTAACCGGAAATTGGGGGCGGGCTGTTCATTCGATGTCCCTGACAGGCACACGTCACCCACAGGGTGGGTGGGTGGGGGGGGGGAATCGTAGTTCCCTACCCTGCCGCTAGCTAACTGCTCTCGGCTGGTACGATAGCGGGTGCTACAGACCCGCGGGGGAACGCGTCAGAGAGCCGAGGGGTTTAGCTCAGACGTCCAAACGTTGATCTCCGTCAGACTTTGATCCCTGGCCTCGGAGAGTTTGGTTCGAGAATAAAATCAAGAGTTGCAGAGAGCAGCTGGCCCTTTTGTACGGGGGTAGGAAAGGGCCGACAAAAGGAAGATGCATCAGTTACTAATAGGCTTTAAACAAAACGGGTGGGCTCGGTCTGTAATGAGATAAAAATATTATTCGTTCCAACCACACAACACAGGGGCTATGAGGGTACTGCCAGTAACCACAAACTTCCTCAATGACACTTCACCTCCACCTCACACACTGACCCAGATTAAACCCTGTCTCCTATTTCTGCATCCAGATCTGTAACTGGGCTATACTCAGTGGCCAGTTTATCAGGTACAGCTGCACACCTGCTCGTTAACGCGGATATCTAATCAGCCAATCGCGTGGCAGCAGCTCTACGCACAAAAGCACGCGACACAGTCACGAGGTTCAGTTGCTGTTCAGACCAAACGTCAGAGTGGGGGAAGAAATGTGATCATTTGACCGTGGATTGATTGTCGGTGCCAGATGGGGTGGTTTGAGTATCTCAGCAGCTGCTGATCTCCTGGGATTTTCACGCACAACCGTCTCTAGAGTTTACAGAGAATGGCGCGAGAAACAAAAAACATCCAGTGAGTGGCAGTTCTGTGGGCGGAAACGCCTTGTTGATGAAGGGAGGTCAGAGGAGAATGGCCAGACTGGTTCAAGCTGACAGGAAGGTGACAGTAACTCAAATAACCACACGTTACAACAGTGGTGTGCAGAAGAGCATCTCTGAATGCACAACGCGTCGAACCTGGAAGTGGATGGGCTACAGCAGCAGAAGACCGCACCGGGTTCCTCTCCTGGACCTCATAAAGTGGCCCCGGAGTGAAAAAACCTCCCAGGATGCCCTTCTGCAACCTTCTTGTCCGCCCACAACTGAACCAATTTTTTTTAAAAAGGTCGGCTACCAAACAAGGACTTTTATATTTTATTAGGTTTCTTTTTTAAGAGACAGCGCCCGCCCAGAAACCCGAACTATTTAACCCTCGTCCACTAATCACGGGACAATTTACAACGACCGATTAGCCTACCAACCGGTCTGACTTCGGACTGTGGGAGGAAACCGGAGCACCCGGAGGAAACCCATGGGGTCACGGGGAGAATGTACAAACTCCTTCCAGACGGTGCGGGAACTGAGCTCCGAAGTTCGGAATGTCCTCCCCGCGGGTTTCCTCCGCCCTGAACGCTATGCGATCGTGACGCCCTCCTCCAAGCTCTCAAATAACCTTCTGTCTCCACCCCCCTCCGCACCTTGAATTGGCTATTAGTGGTCAGAACACACTAGTACCCAAGAGTGGTCCTGCCTTTGCAGACAAGTCCGGATTTGTGCGGATCCTATCCAGGTCCACACACCGGCCCGGTGCGGGGAGGGACTGTTTCTTTAAGGAGCACAGGCACTGCGAACTGAGCCCACGTCAGGACCATGACGTCCTGGGAATGATGCACAGACACCCAGGGGAATTGACTCTTGCTGCTGTTTGTGCCCGTTGCCCCGGTAACTCTCTTTGAGAAACAAACCTTCCTTTGGCATGGGCTTTTAAAACGGCTTCCGCCCCTCCCGTGCGGGAGGCCCTTTCTCCACGACCCCCGCTGCCATCTCAAGCACTGTTCCCTCCGAGCTGCGCAGGTGCACGGCCGCACAGTAGCCAAGATGCTCCTACACACATAGCCTTCGTTGCCACGCAGTTGGAATTGGATGCCACGAGAAAAAAAGTTTACGAAACCATGGAAGATTTTCTTTGTCTTTAGTGTGTTTCACTATACCCTTCAATTAATAAATGAAATCAAATGTGTGTGACTTTTCAATTTGCATTCTAAATATTCTTACTTTGCATAATTGCAGAACAAAAACATTGAAAGTGTCGCACAGTTTTCAGGCCCGTGTAAAAATTTACCGCTCAGAGCAATGGTGAGTCCGCACGCCCTTGGGCGGGTGGGGAACTCGGCAGAAGAGGCTGGGGAAACGGGACAAGGGGATTCCATGTGCTGTTCTCTCTCCCAGTGGAGTCCCTGGTCAGTGGTAACCCCCAGGGGTGATGGTGGGCGACATTAATGGGGACCTCGGAATAACAAGGCTGGTGGGTGCAGTCTCTCCCGCTTCAATCTTCCTTTCACTCTCTCCATCTCTATCTCTGTCCCCCTCTCTCCTCCCCTCTATCTCCCCCTTACCCCCGTCTCTCTCTACCCTCTATCTCTCTCTCTGCCCCCTCTACCCCCCTCTCCCTCTCCCTCTCTGCTCCCTCCCTTGTGGAGTTGGTCACAGCCTGGCACCCTGTGACGTTCCTGCCACACGGTCACGTTTACCAGCCCATGCCCCGGCCGTGGTCTCACTTCTCCCCGCGTGCAGGGGCTCGTAAGGAACCGAGCGTCCCGCGGGCGTCAGTGACCTTCGCCCCCCTCTCACCTCAGGACGGAGGGACGGTCAGTGAGGGGAGAGCGGGGTGGACCTTCCCCGAGGCAGTTCCCGGAGAGACTGACCTCCAGCGCCCGGACCCACAGGGCGAGACGCTGGGAGCCGGCGGTCCAGCTGACACCCGGGCTGGGCTTGGGCGCGCAGGGGAGTGGGCGGACTGGGGTGACTTCGGACGGACCTCACCTGTCTCGCAGGACAGACCCCGGGCACTCCTCGTGCGGGTCGAGGCCGGTGTCGTGGCAGGACGGGAGGGACTCGGCTCGAAGCACGAACCCTTCGGGCCTATCACGCCACGGCAGCCTCGCGGTTCGTGCGCAGGGTGTTGGAGCTCAGCGTTCAGTCCTGACGCCGCCCGTGAGGGGCTTGTACGTTCTCCCCATGGCCGCGTGGGTTTCCTCCGGGTGCTCTGGTTTCCTCCCACAGTACAAAGGCGTAGCGGTTGGTAGGTTAATTGGTGGTTGTAGATTGTCCTGTGACTGGGCTGGGGTTAGATCTGTGGCTTGCTGGGCAGGGCAGCTCGTCGGGCCGGATAGGGCCTCTTCTGCACCGTGTCTCTGAATGAATCGAACCATCGCTGGGGTGTGCCCGGTCAGAGCTCCGCGACCGGGAAGCAGGCCGCTCGGCCCGTCTGATCTATACTGACCCTGGAGCCCGCCAAGCCGGTCTCATTCGCCTGCCTTTATAGTTGTAGGGTGCGAAACAGGCCCTTCAGCCCATCTACGCGGAGGGGTACCGGTTTGAGGCAGTCCAGCTTAACCCCTGACCTGCCACGAGTTCCACATGGCGACCAGGCGCTCAGATATGCGGGGGTGGGGGGAGCAGGAGGAGGCCAATCGGCCCCTTGGGGCTGTCCCAGCCCACGTGGCAGCCGTGGCTGTTTCGGTCTGCCGTCGCCCTTCGTTATAGAGTCATAGAGCACGACAGCACAAAACTGGACCTTCGGCCCATCTAGTCCATGCTGGACTGTTATTCTGTCCAGACCATTTCCCTCCGTACCCCTCCCATCCACGTACCTATCCAAACTTCTCTCAAACATTGCAATCGAGCTCCAACCCTCCACACGCTGGCTGCTCGTTCCACGCTCTCCCCAGGCCCCCCCCCCCCCCCGAGCGAACGAAGTTCCCCTTAAACTTTTCACCTTTCACCCTTAACCTGTGACCTCTAGTTCTAGTCTCACCCGAGCTCAGTGGGAAAGGCCTGCTTGCATTTACCCGACCCACGCCCCCCAGTGTTGGTTCCCTCGCGAGGAACGCAGAGGCTTCTGAGCGACAGCGGGCTCCCATCTTTCCCTGGGACTGTTTTCCCAGCGAGCTATTTTCATGGTCAGAATAATAAAGCAAACTCTCTCAGACTGGGACCGAGTGAGGCCAAGGTCCTGTGTTATTTATAGCTGGCCCAGGGAAATCTGCCAAGCTCAGCACTGACAGGGGCAGGGCTCCCTTCCCTCCTCCATCCTCCCTCCGCAGCCAATCCACCACATCTCCCCGTCTCTCCCTCCCCTCTTCGCTCCCTCCTCCTCTCTCGACCCCTCTCTCTTCCCGTGTTCTCCCTGTCTCTCTCTTTACCGCTGCCCCTCAACCCTCCTCTCCCCTCTCTCTCCCTCCCGTCTCTCACCTTCCCTCTTTCCCTCCCTCCTTCTCTCGCTCTCTCTCTCCCCCTCAGCCCCTCTCTCCCCTCTTGTTCTCCCTCCCTCTCTCTCTCTCCACTCTCACCCCCCCCACCCCTATCACTCCTCCTCCCCCTCTCCTCCTCCCCCCATTTGCCCCGCTCAGCCTCCTCTTTCTCTGCCCCTCCCTCTCTCTCTTCCACCCCTCTCTCCTCCTCCTCCCTCCCTCCCTCCTCCGCCCTCTCTCTGCTCCTCTCCCCCATTGGACTGGAAGTCCCTACGAAGGACTGTGAGGACGGCCAAGAGGATCACAGGGGTCTCGCTACTGTCCATCGGGGACGTTTCTCAGCAGCGCTGCCTACGCAGGGCCCTTAGTATTATCAAGGATCCCACCCGTCCATCCAGCATCCTCTTTGACTTTCTACCATCAGGCAGGAGTCTCCGATGTGTAAAGACAAGAACAGTCAGGATGGAAACAGCTTCTTCCCTCAGGGCCATGAGGCTTCTGAACTCCCTACCGCATCGCATTCAAAGTGTTCCCCATTAATCTGTACCCTACAATATTTAATTTATGACTTTACTTTCAGCTGTAAATTTAATCCTTCCTTTCCTAAATTATTGTGTGTTCTGTGTACTACTGTGTTGTCTGGAGAAACGTTGTCTTGTCTGACAGTATACGATCATATAGTTAAATTATATAGTAGTTGGCGCGTGGCCAAGTGGTTAAGGCGTTGGTCTAGTGATCTGAAGGTCGCTAGTTCGAGCCTTGGCTGAGGCAGCGTGTTGTGTCCTTGAGCAAGGCACTTAACCACACGTTGCTCTGCGACGACACTGGTGCCAAGCTGTATGGGTCCTAATGCCCTTCCCTTGGACAACATTGGTGGCGTGGAGAGGGGAGACTTGCAGCATGGGAAACTGCTAGTCTTCCATACAACCTTGCCCAGGCCTGCGCCCCGGAAACCTTCCAAGGCACAAATCCATGGTCTCACAAGACTAATGGATGCCTATATATATATGTAAGTTAAATGACAATAGACTTGACTTGGCTTCCCTCTTCCTCCCCACCCCTCTCCCTCTCTCCCTCCCGCCTTGTCCCGTCCCCCCGCAGTGTTCTCCTCGCCCCGCCACCCTGCCTTTACCTGGAAGGGAAGTCCATTGTCGTCCTGCCCGAGGGGCAGCCCCTCCTGGGTGGCCTTACAGCCACTGACGAGCATCTGCGCCATGCTGGGGAGAGGTCCCTCCTCGCCGTTTCCTGTGGGGACAGAGGGGAGGGGGTGTTGAGGGAGGCTTGTCCCAGCGACCGAGGAGCCCGACAACCACCTGTCTCTGGATCCCTGACACCGGGGGCGGGCCCCAGTGGCCACGGACGAGGCCTAGCGCCTGCTAGCCGAGGGTCCGTTGGCGGTCTGCTGGTTCTGAGGCAGCCCCCGCGGGCCCTAGTAGCCACCTACGGACCTCCTCCGCTGAGGGTCAGCACGGGGAAGTGGGTCATCTGCTGACCAGGTTGCTTGGGAGGGCTCCCCTGGGTCCTAATGCCCACCCGGTTGCTTCAACTTGGAGAACTGTGTTCAGTTTTGGTCCCCTCGTTATAGGAAGGATGTGGAGGCTTTAGGGAGGGTGCAGAGGAGATTCACCAGGATGCTGCCTGGATGAGAGAGCGTGTGTTGTGAGGAGAGGTTGAGCGAGCTCGGGCTTTTCTCTTTGGAGGATGAGAGGTGACTTGACAGAGGATAAGAGGCACAGATTGAGTGGACAGCCAGAGACTCCACCCAGGGTGGAAATGGTTAATAGGAGGAGGCATGATTTTAAGGTGATTGGATGAAAGTATAGGGGGGAATGTCAGAGGTAGGTTTTTAGCACACAGAGAGTGGTGGATGTGTGAAACACCCTGCCAAGGGTGGTGGGAGGGGCAGGTACATTAGGGACGTTCAAGAGCATCACGCACAAAATGCCGGAGGAACTCAGCGGGTCAGACAGCATCTATGGAGATGAACAAACAGTTGACGTTTCGGGCCGAGACCCCTCCTTAAACGTCTGGCAGATAGACACATAAATGACGGAGCAATGGAGGGTTACGTCGGAGGGAAGAGTTAAAGGGTCAAAGGGTCAGCACAACACCGTGGGCCGAAGGGCCTGTAACATTTCTGGATCTGCAGGAGGAAGATTTTGCCTGTGCTCTATCCAGACATGTCATTCCGTGCGCAGGTGAAAAGGGCGGTTCCAGTGACAGACAGAGAGACTGCAGGCAGACAGTCTGATGCGGAGGGAGAGTGACGTTTCAGCATAAGAGAGATCCGTTCAGGGCCAGTATGGTGCTGGAGTGGTCTGTGTTCAAGGTGAATGCCTCTGACAACCGAGTCCAGCCCCTGGTCCTCACGCGTGGCTTCGCTACCAAGCCCGGCGGAACCGTTTCTGCTGACGGGAAGGGGCAAAGGCGGGCTACTGATGACTTATAAACCAGTGGCTTCGGGCAGATGAGGGATCGCCAGCCAAGGCAGGCAGCTCGTCCGAGAGAGGAAAATCTCCCATCTCAAACCTCCGCTGCCTTCCGGCTACACCCGCTCGTGGGGAGGGCTCCGGGAGTAAACCCCCGAGGGAAATAGCCAGAGCTGGAATCCCCAGGGCAGCCCAACGTTGAGTTCGACGCCGACTGGCAACTCCGTGTGCCAAACTGTGTTGGTCTCTGCCGTCCTTAGGGATCATCAGCCGCGTGGAGATGGGGGGGGAGCTCGCTGCGCGGGGAACAGCTCGCTCTCCGTATCGTACTGCCCCAGGTTGCGTATCCAGACAGTCAGCATGCAACATCCATCGTCAACCCTGACCGACGAAAGCCTCAGTCAGTCAGCCATAAGAAAATTCCCAAGCATGTCCCTGGGTCTGGAGAACCCGGGTTAGAAGGAAAGATTAAACAGGTCAGGACTTTATTCTCTAGAACGTAGAAGACTGAGGGGAGATTTGAGAGAGAAATACAAAATTATTAGGTGTAGAGATAGGATAAATGCAAGCAGGCTTTTTCCACTGAGGTTGGATGGGACTGCAACCAGAGGTCATGGGTTAAGGGTGAAAGGTGAGGAATTTAAGGGGAACATGAGGGCCAACGTCTTCACTCAGAGGATGGTGAGAGAGTGGAACGAGCTGACAGCACAAGTGACCATTTAACCTACCAAACAACACCTCTTCGGCTGCAGCAGCGAGACCTCAGTGCCCGGAGTCTGAACGCGAACGGTCGACCGCAGGGGCTGGCCCTTCGGCCCGTCAAGTCCGTGCTGAGAGCGGTGCTGAATTTCGGGAAGGGGAGGGGAGGGAGTGTAAGGACAGCGGAGGGGGTTAGCAGAGGCTTCCAGTGTTTACGGTACGGCTGCTGTCGGCACAGTGAGAGGGTTTGGGGGGGTCAGATCCGGATTACAGAGACAGGGAGGGGTGTAGGGGTTGGAGGGGGTTACAGAGACAGGGAAGAGTGTAGGGGCTGGAAGGGGTTACAGAGATGGGGAGGGGTGTAGGGGCCAGAGGGGGTTACAGAGACAGGGAGGGGTGTAGGGGCTGGAGGGGGTTGCAGAGATGGGGAGGGGTGTAGGGGCCAGAGGGGGTTACAGAGACAGGGAGGGGTGTAGGGGCTGGAGGGGGTTACAGAGACAGGGAGGGGTGTAGGGGCTGGAGGGGGTTGCAGAGATGGGGAGGGGTGTAGGGGCTGGAGGGGGTTACAGAGACAGGGAGGGGTGTAGGGGCTGGAGGGGGTTACAGAGACAGGGAGGGGTGTAGGGGCTGGAGGGTGTTACAGAGACAGGGAGGGGTGTAGGGGCCGGAGGGGGTTACAGAGACAGGGAGGGGTGTAGGGGCTGGAGGGGGTTACAGAGACGGGGAGGGGTGTAGGGACCGGAGGGAGTTATAGAGACAGGGAGGGGTGTAGGGATTGGAGGGTGTTACAGAGACAGAGAGGGGTGTAGGGGCCAGTGGGTGTTACAGAGACAGGGAGGTGTGTAGGGGATGGAGGGGGTTACAGAGACAGGGAGGGGTGTAGGGGATGGAGGGGGTTACAGAGACAGGGAGGGGTGTAGGGGCTGGAGGGTGTTACAGAGACAGGGAGGGGTGTAGGGGCTGGAGGGAGTTACAGAGACAGGGAGGGGTGTAGGGACTGGAGAGGGTTACAGAGACAGGGAGGGGTGTAGGGGCTGGAGGGGGTTACAGAGATGGGGAGGGGTGTAGGGGCCGGAGGGTGTTACAGAGACAGGGAAGGGTGTAGGGACTGGAGGGGGTTACAGAGACGGGGAGGGGTGTAGGGGCTGGAGGAGTTACAGAGACAGGGAGGGGTGTAGGGGCCGGAGGGGGTTACAGAGACAGGGAGGGGTGTAGGGGCTGGAGGAGTTACAGAGACAGGGAGGGGTGTAGGGGCTGGAGGGGGTTACAGAGACAGGGAGGGGTGTAGGGGCTGGAGGGGGTTGCAGAGACAGGGAGGGGTGTAGGGGCTGGAGGGGGTTACAGAGACAGGGAGGGGTGTAGGGGCCGGAGGGGGTTACAGAGACAGGGAGGGGTGTAGGGGATGGAGGGGGGTTACAGAGACAGGGAGGGGTGTAGGGGCCGGAGGGGGTTACAGAGACAGGGAGGGGTGTAGGGACTGGAGGGGTTACAGAGACAGGGAGGGGTGTAGGGGCTGGAGGGGGTTACAGAGACAGGGAGGGGTGTAGGGGCTGGAGGGCGTTACAGAGACAGGGAGGGGTGTAGGGGCTGGAGGGGGTTACAGAGACAGGGAGGGGTGTAGGGGCCGGAGGGGGTTACAGAGACAGGGAGGAGTGTAGGGGCTGGAGGGGGTTGCAGAGATGGGGAGGGGTGTAGGGGCTGGAGGGGGTTACAGAGACAGGGAGGGGTGTAGGGGTCAAAGGGAGTTACAGAGACAGGGAGGGGTGTAGGGGCCAGAGGGGGTTACAGAGACAGGGAGGGGTGTAGGGGCCAGAGGGGGTTACAGAGACAGGGAGGGGTGTAGGGGCTGGAGGGGGTTACAGAGACGGGGAGGGGTGTAGGGGCCGGAGGGGGCTACAGAGACAGGGAGGGGTGTCGGGGCCGAAGAGGGTTACAGAGACAGGGAGGGGTGTAGGGGTCAGAGGCAGTTACAGAGACAGGGAGGGGTGTAGGGGCCAGAGGGGGTGACGGAGATGGAGAGGGGTGTAGGGGCCGGAGGGGGTTACAGAGACAGGGAGGGATGTAGGGGCTGGAGGAGGTTGCAGAGACAGGGAGGGGTGTAGGGGCCGGAGGGGGTTACAGAGACAGGGAGGGGTGTAGGGGCCGGAGGGGGTTACAGAGACAGGGAGGGGTGTAGGGGCTGGAGGAGGTTGCAGAGACAGGGAGGGGTGTAGTGGCTGGAGGCGGTTGCAGAGACAGGGAGGGGTGTCGGGACCGAAGGGGGTTACAGAGACAGGGAGGGGTGTAGGGGCCGGATGGGGTGACGGAGACGGGGAGGGGTGTAGGGGAGGGAGGGGGTTACAGAGACGGGGAGGGGTGTAGGGGCTGGAGGGGGTTACAGAGACAGGGAGGGGTGTAGGGGCTGGAGGGGGTTACAGAGACAGGGAGGGGTGTAGGGGCCGGAGGGGGTTACAGAGACAGGGAGGAGTGTAGGGGCTGGAGGGGGTTGCAGAGATGGGGAGGGGTGTAGGGGCTGGAGGGGGTTACAGAGACAGGGAGGGGTGTAGGGGTCAAAGGGAGTTACAGAGACAGGGAGGGGTGTAGGGGCCAGAGGGGGTTACAGAGACAGGGAGGGGTGTAGGGGCCAGAGGGGGTTACAGAGACAGGGAGGGGTGTAGGGGCTGGAGGGGGTTACAGAGACGGGGAGGGGTGTAGGGGCCGGAGGGGGCTACAGAGACAGGGAGGGGTGTCGGGGCCGAAGAGGGTTACAGAGACAGGGAGGGGTGTAGGGGTCAGAGGCAGTTACAGAGACAGGGAGGGGTGTAGGGGCCAGAGGGGGTGACGGAGATGGAGAGGGGTGTAGGGGCCGGAGGGGGTTACAGAGACAGGGAGGGATGTAGGGGCTGGAGGAGGTTGCAGAGACAGGGAGGGGTGTAGGGGCCGGAGGGGGTTACAGAGACAGGGAGGGGTGTAGGGGCCGGAGGGGGTTACAGAGACAGGGAGGGGTGTAGGGGCTGGAGGAGGTTGCAGAGACAGGGAGGGGTGTAGTGGCTGGAGGCGGTTGCAGAGACAGGGAGGGGTGTCGGGACCGAAGGGGGTTACAGAGACAGGGAGGGGTGTAGGGGCCGGATGGGGTGACGGAGACGGGGAGGGGTGTAGGGGAGGGAGGGGGTTACAGAGACGGGGAGGGGTGTAGGGGCTGGAGGGGGTTACAGAGACAGGGAGGGGTGTAGGGGTCAGAGGGGGTTGCAGAGACAGGGAGGGGTGTAGGGGCTGAAGGGGGTTACAGAGACGGGGAGGGGTGTAGGGAATGGAGGGGGTTACAGGAACAGGGATGGATGTAGGCAATGGAGGGGGTTACAGAGACAGGGAGGGTGTAGGGGATGGAGGGGGTTACAGAGACGGGGAGGGGTGTAGATGTTGGAGGGGTTACAGAGACAGGGAGGGGTGTAGGGGCCAGAGGGGGTGACGGAGATGGAGAGGGGTGTAGGGGAGGGAGGGGGTTACAGAGACAGGGAGAGGTGTAGGGGCCGGAGGGGGTTACAGAGACAGGGAGGGATGTAGGGGCTTGAGGAGGTTGCAGAGACAGGGAGGGGTGTAGGGGCCGGAGGGGGTTACAGAGACAGGGAGGGGTGTAGGGGCTGGAGGCGGTTGCAGAGACAGGGAGGGGTGTAGGGGCTGGAGGCGGTTGCAGAGACAGGGAGGGGTGTCGGGGCTGGAGGGGGTTGCAGAGACAGGGAGGGGTGTCGGGGCCGAAGGGGGTTACAGAGACAGGGAGGGGTGTAGGGGTCAAAGGGAGTTACAGAGACAGGGAGGGGTGTAGGGGCCGGAGGGGGTGACGGAGACGGGGAGGGGTGTAGGGGCCGGAGGGGGTGACGGAGACGGGGAGGGGTGTAGGGGAGGGAGGGGGTTACAGAGACGGGGAAGGGTGTAGGGGCTGGAGGGGGTTACAGAGACAGGGAGGGGTGTAGGGGTCAGAGGGGGTTGCAGAGACAGGGAGGGGTGTAGGGGCTGAAGGGGGTTACAGAGATGGGGAGGGGTGTAGGGAATGGAGGGGGTTACAGGAACAGGGATGGGTGTAGGCAATGGAGGGGGTTACAGAGACAGGGAGGGTGTAGGGGATGGAGGGGGTTACAGAGACGGGGAGGGGTGTAGATGTTGGAGGGGTTACAGAGACAGGGAGGGGTGTAGGGGCCAGAGGGGGTTACAGAGACAGGGAGGGGTGTAGGGACCGGAGGGGGTCACAGAGACAGGGAGGGGTGTAGGGACTGGAGGGGGTTACAGAGACAGGGAGGGGTGTAGGGACCGGAGGGGGTTACAGAGACAGGGGGGGTGTGTAGGGGCCGAAGGGCGTTACAGAGACAGGGAGGGGTGTAGGGGTCGGAGGGGGTTACAGGAATAGGGAGGGGTGTAGTGGATGGAGGGGGTTACAGAGACAGGGAGGGGTGTAGGGGATAGAGGGGGTTATAGAGACAGGGAAGGGTGTAGATGTTGGAGGGGTTACAGAGACAGGGAGGGGTGTAGGGGCCGGAGGGGGTAACAGAGACAGGGAGGGATGTAGGGGCCGGAGGGTGTTACAGAGTCAGGGAAGGGTGTAGGGGCCGGAGGGGGTTACAGAGACAGGGAGGGGTGTAGGGGCCGGAGGGGGTTACAGGAGCAGGGAGGGGTGTAGGGGCTGGAGGGGGTTACAGAGACGGGGAGGGGTGTAGGGGTTGGAGGGGGTTACAGAGACAGGGAGGGGTGTAGGGGCTGGAGGGCGTTACAGAGACAGGGAGGGGTGTAGGGGCTGGAGGGGGTTACAGAGACAGGGAGGGGTGTAGGGGCCGGAGGGGGTTACAGAGACAGGGAGGAGTGTAGGGGCTGGAGAGGGTTGCAGAGATGGGGAGGGGTGTAGGGGCTGGAGGGGGTTACAGAGACAGGGAGGGGTGTAGGGGTCAAAGGGAGTTACAGAGACAGGGAGGGGTGTAGGGGCCAGAGGGGGTTACAGAGACAGGGAGGGGTGTAGGGGCCAGAGGGGGTTACAGAGACAGGGAGGGGTGTAGGGGCTGGAGGGGGTTACAGAGACGGGGAGGGGTGTAGGGGCCGGAGGGGGCTACAGAGACAGGGAGGGGTGTCGGGGCCGAAGAGGGTTACAGAGACAGGGAGGGGTGTAGGGGTCAGAGGCAGTTACAGAGACAGGGAGGGGTGTAGGGGCCAGAGGGGGTGACGGAGATGGAGAGGGGTGTAGGGGCCGGAGGGGGTTACAGAGACAGGGAGGGATGTAGGGGCTGGAGGAGGTTGCAGAGACAGGGAGGGGTGTAGGGGCCGGAGGGGGTTACAGAGACAGGGAGGGGTGTAGGGGCCGGAGGGGGTTACAGAGACAGGGAGGGGTGTAGGGGCTGGAGGAGGTTGCAGAGACAGGGAGGGGTGTAGTGGCTGGAGGCGGTTGCAGAGACAGGGAGGGGTGTCGGGACCGAAGGGGGTTACAGAGACAGGGAGGGGTGTAGGGGCCGGATGGGGTGACGGAGACGGGGAGGGGTGTAGGGGAGGGAGGGGGTTACAGAGACGGGGAGGGGTGTAGGGGCTGGAGGGGGTTACAGAGACAGGGAGGGGTGTAGGGGTCAGAGGGGGTTGCAGAGACAGGGAGGGGTGTAGGGGCTGAAGGGGGTTACAGAGACGGGGAGGGGTGTAGGGAATGGAGGGGGTTACAGGAACAGGGATGGATGTAGGCAATGGAGGGGGTTACAGAGACAGGGAGGGTGTAGGGGATGGAGGGGGTTACAGAGACGGGGAGGGGTGTAGATGTTGGAGGGGTTACAGAGACAGGGAGGGGTGTAGGGGCCAGAGGGGGTGACGGAGATGGAGAGGGGTGTAGGGGAGGGAGGGGGTTACAGAGACAGGGAGAGGTGTAGGGGCCGGAGGGGGTTACAGAGACAGGGAGGGATGTAGGGGCTGGAGGAGGTTGCAGAGACAGGGAGGGGTGTAGGGGCCGGAGGGGGTTACAGAGACAGGGAGGGGTGTAGGGGCTGGAGGCGGTTGCAGAGACAGGGAGGGGTGTAGGGGCTGGAGGCGGTTGCAGAGACAGGGAGGGGTGTCGGGGCTGGAGGGGGTTGCAGAGACAGGGAGGGGTGTCGGGGCCGAAGGGGGTTACAGAGACAGGGAGGGGTGTAGGGGTCAAAGGGAGTTACAGAGACAGGGAGGGGTGTAGGGGCCGGAGGGGGTGACGGAGACGGGGAGGGGTGTAGGGGCCGGAGGGGGTGACGGAGACGGGGAGGGGTGTAGGGGAGGGAGGGGGTTACAGAGACGGGGAAGGGTGTAGGGGCTGGAGGGGGTTACAGAGACAGGGAGGGGTGTAGGGGTCAGAGGGGGTTGCAGAGACAGGGAGGGGTGTAGGGGCTGAAGGGGGTTACAGAGATGGGGAGGGGTGTAGGGAATGGAGGGGGTTACAGGAACAGGGATGGGTGTAGGCAATGGAGGGGGTTACAGAGACAGGGAGGGTGTAGGGGATGGAGGGGGTTACAGAGACGGGGAGGGGTGTAGATGTTGGAGGGGTTACAGAGACAGGGAGGGGTGTAGGGGCCAGAGGGGGTTACAGAGACAGGGAGGGGTGTAGGGACCGGAGGGGGTCACAGAGACAGGGAGGGGTGTAGGGACTGGAGGGGGTTACAGAGACAGGGAGGGGTGTAGGGACCGGAGGGGGTTACAGAGACAGGGGGGGTGTGTAGGGGCCGAAGGGCGTTACAGAGACAGGGAGGGGTGTAGGGGTCGGAGGGGGTTACAGGAATAGGGAGGGGTGTAGTGGATGGAGGGGGTTACAGAGACAGGGAGGGGTGTAGGGGATAGAGGGGGTTATAGAGACAGGGAAGGGTGTAGATGTTGGAGGGGTTACAGAGACAGGGAGGGGTGTAGGGGCCGGAGGGGGTAACAGAGACAGGGAGGGATGTAGGGGCCGGAGGGTGTTACAGAGTCAGGGAAGGGTGTAGGGGCCGGAGGGGGTTACAGAGACAGGGAGGGGTGTAGGGGCCGGAGGGGGTTACAGGAGCAGGGAGGGGTGTAGGGGATGGAGGGGGGTTACAGAGACAGGGAGGGGTGTAGGGGATGGAGGGGGTTACAGAGACAGGGAGGGGTGTAGGGGCTGGAGGGGTTACAGAGACAGGGAGGGGTGTAGGGGCTGGAGGGTGTCACAGAGACAGGGAGAGGTGTAGGGGCCGGAGGGTGTTACAGAGATAGGGAGGGGTGTACAGGCTGGAGGGGGTTGCAGAGATGGGGAGGGGTGTAGGGGCTGGAGGGGGTTACAGAGACAGGGAGGGGTGTAGGGGTCAAAGGGAGTTACAGAGACAGGGAGGGGTGTAGGGGCCAGAGGGGGTTACAGAGACAGGGAGGGGTGTAGGGGCCAGAGGGGGTTACAGAGACAGGGAGGGGTGTAGGGGCTGGAGGGGGTTACAGAGACGGGGAGGGGTGTAGGGGCCGGAGGGGGCTACAGAGACAGGGAGGGGTGTCGGGGCCGAAGAGGGTTACAGAGACAGGGAGGGGTGTAGGGGTCAGAGGCAGTTACAGAGACAGGGAGGGGTGTAGGGGCCAGAGGGGGTGACGGAGATGGAGAGGGGTGTAGGGGCCGGAGGGGGTTACAGAGACAGGGAGGGATGTAGGGGCTGGAGGAGGTTGCAGAGACAGGGAGGGGTGTAGGGGCCGGAGGGGGTTACAGAGACAGGGAGGGGTGTAGGGGCCGGAGGGGGTTACAGAGACAGGGAGGGGTGTAGGGGCTGGAGGAGGTTGCAGAGACAGGGAGGGGTGTAGTGGCTGGAGGCGGTTGCAGAGACAGGGAGGGGTGTCGGGACCGAAGGGGGTTACAGAGACAGGGAGGGGTGTAGGGGCCGGATGGGGTGACGGAGACGGGGAGGGGTGTAGGGGAGGGAGGGGGTTACAGAGACGGGGAGGGGTGTAGGGGCTGGAGGGGGTTACAGAGACAGGGAGGGGTGTAGGGGTCAGAGGGGGTTGCAGAGACAGGGAGGGGTGTAGGGGCTGAAGGGGGTTACAGAGACGGGGAGGGGTGTAGGGAATGGAGGGGGTTACAGGAACAGGGATGGATGTAGGCAATGGAGGGGGTTACAGAGACAGGGAGGGTGTAGGGGATGGAGGGGGTTACAGAGACGGGGAGGGGTGTAGATGTTGGAGGGGTTACAGAGACAGGGAGGGGTGTAGGGGCCAGAGGGGGTGACGGAGATGGAGAGGGGTGTAGGGGAGGGAGGGGGTTACAGAGACAGGGAGAGGTGTAGGGGCCGGAGGGGGTTACAGAGACAGGGAGGGATGTAGGGGCTGGAGGAGGTTGCAGAGACAGGGAGGGGTGTAGGGGCCGGAGGGGGTTACAGAGACAGGGAGGGGTGTAGGGGCTGGAGGCGGTTGCAGAGACAGGGAGGGGTGTAGGGGCTGGAGGCGGTTGCAGAGACAGGGAGGGGTGTCGGGGCTGGAGGGGGTTGCAGAGACAGGGAGGGGTGTCGGGGCCGAAGGGGGTTACAGAGACAGGGAGGGGTGTAGGGGTCAAAGGGAGTTACAGAGACAGGGAGGGGTGTAGGGGCCGGAGGGGGTGACGGAGACGGGGAGGGGTGTAGGGGCCGGAGGGGGTGACGGAGACGGGGAGGGGTGTAGGGGAGGGAGGGGGTTACAGAGACGGGGAAGGGTGTAGGGGCTGGAGGGGGTTACAGAGACAGGGAGGGGTGTAGGGGTCAGAGGGGGTTGCAGAGACAGGGAGGGGTGTAGGGGCTGAAGGGGGTTACAGAGATGGGGAGGGGTGTAGGGAATGGAGGGGGTTACAGGAACAGGGATGGGTGTAGGCAATGGAGGGGGTTACAGAGACAGGGAGGGTGTAGGGGATGGAGGGGGTTACAGAGACGGGGAGGGGTGTAGATGTTGGAGGGGTTACAGAGACAGGGAGGGGTGTAGGGGCCAGAGGGGGTTACAGAGACAGGGAGGGGTGTAGGGACCGGAGGGGGTCACAGAGACAGGGAGGGGTGTAGGGACTGGAGGGGGTTACAGAGACAGGGAGGGGTGTAGGGACCGGAGGGGGTTACAGAGACAGGGGGGGTGTGTAGGGGCCGAAGGGCGTTACAGAGACAGGGAGGGGTGTAGGGGTCGGAGGGGGTTACAGGAATAGGGAGGGGTGTAGTGGATGGAGGGGGTTACAGAGACAGGGAGGGGTGTAGGGGATAGAGGGGGTTATAGAGACAGGGAAGGGTGTAGATGTTGGAGGGGTTACAGAGACAGGGAGGGGTGTAGGGGCCGGAGGGGGTAACAGAGACAGGGAGGGATGTAGGGGCCGGAGGGTGTTACAGAGTCAGGGAAGGGTGTAGGGGCCGGAGGGGGTTACAGAGACAGGGAGGGGTGTAGGGGCCGGAGGGGGTTACAGGAGCAGGGAGGGGTGTAGGGGATGGAGGGGGGTTACAGAGACAGGGAGGGGTGTAGGGGATGGAGGGGGTTACAGAGACAGGGAGGGGTGTAGGGGCTGGAGGGGTTACAGAGACAGGGAGGGGTGTAGGGGCTGGAGGGTGTCACAGAGACAGGGAGAGGTGTAGGGGCCGGAGGGTGTTACAGAGATAGGGAGGGGTGTACAGGCTGGAGGGGGTTACAGAGACAGGGAGGGGTGTAGGGGCTGGAGGGGGTTACAGAGACAGGGAGGGGTGTGGGGCCGGAGGGGGTTACAGAGACAGGGAGGGCTGTGGGGGATGGAGGGGGTTACAGAGACAGGGAGGGGTGTAGGGGCCGGAAGGGGTTACAGAGACAGGGAGGGGTGTGGGGGATGGAGGGGGTTACAGAGACAGGGAGGGGTGTAGGGGCTGGAGGGGGTTACAGAGACAGGGAGGGGTGTAGGGGCCGGAGGGGGTTACAGAGACAGGGAGGTGTGTAGGGGCCGGAGCGGGTTACAGAGACAGGGAGGGGTGTAGGGGTCGGAGGGGGTTACAGAGACAGGGAAGGGCGTAGGGGCCGGATGGAGTCACAGAGACAGGGAGCGGTGTAAGGGCGGGAGGGGGTTACAGAGACAGGGAGGGGTGTAGGGGCTGGAGGGGGTTACAGAGACAGGGAGGGGTGTGGGGCCGGAGGGGGTTACAGAGACAGGGAGGGGTGTAGGGGCCGGAAGGGGTTACAGAGACAGGGAAGGGTGTAGATGTTGGAGGGGTTACAGAGACAGGGAGGGGTGTGGGGGATGGAGGGGGTTACAGAGACAGGGAGGGGTGTAGGGGCCGGAAGGGGTTACAGAGACAGGGAGGGGTGTAGGGGCTGGAGGGGGTTACAGAGACTGGGAGGGGTGTAGGGGCCGGAGGGGGTTACAGAAACAGGGAGGGGTGTAGGGGCCGGAGGGGGTTACAGAGACAGGGAGGGGTGTAGGGGCCGGAGGGGGTTACAGAGACAGTGAGGGGTGTAGGGGCCGGAGGAGGTTACAGAGACAGGGAGGTGTGTAGGGGCTGGAGGGGTTACAGAGACAGGGAGGGGTGTAGAGGCTGGAGGGGGTTACAGAGACAGGGAGGGGTGTAGGGGCCGGTGGGGGTTACAGAGACAGGGAGAGGTGTAGGGGCCGGAGGGGGTTACAGAGACAGGGAGGGGTGTAGGGGCCGGAGGGGGTTACAGAGACAGGGAGGGTTGTAGGGGCCGGAGGGGGTTACAGAGACAGGGAGGGGTGTAGTTGCCGGGGGGGGGGGGGTTACAGGAACAGGGATGGGTGTAGGCGATGGAGGGGGTTACAGAGACAGGGAGGGTGTAGGGGATGGAGGGGGTTACAGATACAGGGAGGGGTGTAGGGGCCGGAGGGGGTTACAGGAATAGGGAGGGGTGTAGTGGATGGAGGGGGTTACAGAAACAGGGAGGGGTGTAGGGGATCGAGGAGGTTACAGAGACAGGGAAGGGTGTAGATGTTGGAGGGGTTACAGAGACAGGGAGGGGTGTAGGGGCCGGAGGGGGTTACAGAGACAGGGAGGGGTGTAGGGGCCGAAGGGTGTTACAGAGACAGGGAGTGGTGTAGGGGCCGGAGGGGGTTACAGAGACAGGGAGGGGTGTAGGGGATGGAGGGGGTTACAGAGACAGGGAGGGGTGTAGGGGATGGAGGGGGTTACAGAGACAGGGACGGGTGTAGGGGATGGAGGGGGTTACAGAGACAGGGAGGGGTGTAGGGGCTGGAGGGGTTACAGAGACAGGGAGGGGTGTAGGGGCCGGAAGGGGTTACAGAGACAGGGAGGGGTGTGGGGGTGAAGGGGGTCACAGAGACAGGGAGAGGTGTAGGGGCCGGAGGGGGTTACAGGAACAGGGAGGGGTGTACGGGCTGGAGGGGGTTACAGAGACAGGGAGGGGTGTAGGGGCTGGAGGGGTTACAGAGACAGGGAGGGGTGTAGGGGCCAGAAGGGGTTACAGAGACAGGGAGGGGTGTAGGGGCTGGAGGGGGTCACAGAGACAGGGAGAGGTGTAGGGGCCGGAGGGGGTTACAGAGACAGGGAGGGGTGTACAGGCTGGAGGGGGTTACAGAGACAGGGAGGGGTGTAGGGGCCAGAGGGGGTTACGGAGACAGGAAGGGGTGTAGGGGCTGGAGGGGGGTTACAGAGACAGGGAGGGGTGTAGGGGCCAGAGGGGGTTACAGAGACAGGGAGTGGTGTAGGGGCCGGAAGGGGTTACAGAGACAGGGAGGGGTGTAGGGGCCGGAGGGTGTTACAGAGACAGGGAGGGGTGTAGGGGCTGGAGGGGGTTACAGAAACAGGGAGGGGTGTAGGGGCTGGAGGGGGTTACAGAGACAGGGAGGAGTGTAGGGATTGGAGGGGGTTAGGGATTGGAGGAGGTTACAGAGACAGGGAGGGGTGTAGGGTCCGGAGGGGGTTACAGAGACAGGGAGGGGTGTAGGGGCCGAAGGGGGTTACAGAGATGGGGAGGGGTGTAGGGGCCGGAGGGGGTTACAGAGACAGGGAGGGGTGTAGGAGCTAGAGGGGGTTACAGAGACAGGGAGGGGTGTAGGGGCCGGAGGGGGTCACAGAGACAGGGAGGGGTGTAGGGGCCGGTGGGGGTTACAGAGACAGGGAGGGGTGTAGGGGCCGGAGGGGGTTACAGAGACAGGGAGGGGTGTAGGGGCCGGAGGGGGTTACAGAGACAGGGAGGGTTGTAGGGGCCGGAGGGGGTTACAGAGACAGGGAGGGGTGTAGTTGCCGGGGGGGGGGGGGTTACAGGAACAGGGATGGGTGTAGGCGATGGAGGGGGTTACAGAGACAGGGAGGGTGTAGGGGATGGAGGGGGTTACGGGAATAGGGAGGGGTGTAGTGGATGGAGGGGGTTACAGAAACAGGGAGGGGTGTAGGGGATCGAGGAGGTTACAGAGACAGGGAAGGGTGTAGATGTTGGAGGGGTTACAGAGACAGGGAGGGGTGTAGGGGCCGGAGGGGGTTACAGAGACAGGGAGGGGTGTAGGGGCCGAAGGGTGTTACAGAGACCGGGAGGGGTGTAGGGGCTGGAGGGGGTTACAGAGACAGGGAGGGGTGTAGGGGCCGGAGGGGGTTACAGAGACAGGGAGGGGTGTAGGGGATGGAGGGGGTTACAGAGACAGGGAGGGGTGTAGGGGATGGAGGGGGTTACAGAGGCAGGGAGGGGTGTAGGGGCTGGAGGGGTTACAGAGACAGGGAGGGGTGTAGGGGCCGGAAGGGGTTACAGAGACAGGGAGGGGTGTAGGGGCTGGAGGGGGTCACAGAGACAGGGAGAGGTGTAGGGGCCGGAGGGGGTTACAGAGACAGGGAGGGGTGTACGGGCTGGAGGGGGTTACAGAGACAGGGAGGGGTGTAGGGGCCAGAGGGGGTTACGGAGACAGGAAGGGGTGTAGGGGCTGGAGGGGGGTTACAGAGACAGGGAGGGGTGTAGGGGCCAGAGGGGGTTACAGAGACAGGGAGGGGTGTAGGGGTTGGAGGGGGTTAGGGATTGGAGGAGGTTACAGTGACAGGGAGGGGTGTAGGGGCTGGAGGGGGTTACAGAGACAGGGAGGGGTGTAGGGAAGGGAGGGTTTTTCAAGACAAGGATGGGAACCGCAAACACCACACATTATCCACCCCCCCCACCGTCTTCTCCGCTCCCCCCTCCCGCCCCCGACGACAGGACTCACCTCCCGATGCCCGTGTTAGCGTAATACCGGAGGGGAGCGCGGCGGAATGTGACGGTGGCACTGTGGGCAGGACCCTGCGGCCTGCGCTTTCCGGGAACGGCTGCTGACAGCCTGATGTGTGTCGCCCCAGAGCAGTGAGGCAGAGCTGGGGGCGGGATGGTGTTTGCACTCAGCGATGTTAATCTCCATCAACAGGAAGCCCTCTCTCAGCTGTAAGATGCAGCCAGAGAGCGGAGAGAAAGAGAGAGAGAGAGAGAGAGAGAGAGAGAGAAAGTCTGAGGCATCAGGACTGGGTGCAGGGAAGGGAGGGGCGGATTGGGGGGACGGGGCACTGGAGACCATTCTCAGGTTACAGTGGGGAGCGTGAGCCATTTGGACTGGAAGGTTCGGGGCGTGCTTTCGAAGCTCGGAGTTGATGCTGAAATGGGTGGCCTCGTAGACCGTGAAGATGGTTGTCAAAGCTCTCAGAGGAATACTGGGGAAGTAGGCCGAGGGTTGGAAAATGGCAGTTTGAGAGCAGCCCAGTACCGGCCCTTTGGACCCCTCAAGCCCGCCTGCGAAGGAGGAGGGTTCGGCCCAGGGCTAGCAAACCCGTCCCGTGAAAGCCCGGCGGTGCTGAGGCGGCGGCAGGAGATCGGAAGGCCTCATCCCCAGGAGGGGAGGGACGTTCGGCGGCCTACGCACGAAAGACAGGCCCAGGACCCAGAACGGAGGGCTCCAGCGGCCTACGCCCCCGCGGGGGCTGGTGGGCTGCAAGCGGACAGACCCGCCGGTCCGCAGCGCCGTAGAAGTGCGCAGCTTCTTGAAAGCGGCGTCACAGGCAGACAGGGAGGTGAGGCAAGTGTCCGGCTCACTGGCCTTCACCGGTCGGGGCACTGAGGACAGGAGCTGCGATACTCTGGCCCCTTATCCAGGGAAGGGTGTGCTGATATCGGAGAGGAGTAGCTTCCCGAAAATGATTTCGGGATTGAAAGGCTTGTCATATGAGGAGCGTTTGATGCCTCCGGGCCTGTAGTCACTGGAATTCAGAAGAACGAGGGGGGACCTCATTGAAACCCATCGAATTTTGAAAGGCCTTGATAGAGTGGATGTTCCCTTTGATGGGGGAAGTCTGGGACCAGGGGACACAGATAGAGTGGATGTGGAGAGGATGTTTCCTATGGTGGGGGAAGTCTAGGACCAGAGGACACAGATAGAGTGGATGTGGAGAGGATGTTTCCTATAGTGGGGGAGTCTAGGACCAGAGGGCATGGATAGAGTGGATGTGGAGAGGATGTTTCCTGTAGTGGGGGAGTCTAAGACCAGAGGACACAGATCGAGTGGATGTGGAGAGGATGTTTCCTATAGTGGGGGAGTCTAGGACCAGAGGACACAGATAGAGTGGATGTGGAGAGGATGTTTCCTATAGTGGGGGAGTCTGGGACCAGAGGACACAGATAGAGTGGATGTGGAGAGGATGTTTCCTATGGTGGGGGAAGTCTAGGACCAGAGGACACAGATAGAGTGGATGTGGAGAGGATGTTTCCTATGGTGGGGGAAGTCTAGGACCAGAGGACACAGATAGAGTGGATGTGGAGAGGATGTTTCCTATAGTGGGGGAGTCTAGGACCAGAGGGCATGGATAGAGTGGATGTGGAGAGGATGTTTCCTGTAGTGGGGGAGTCTAAGACCAGAGGACACAGATCGAGTGGATGTGGAGAGGATGTTTCCTATAGTGGGGGAGTCTAGGACCAGAGGACACAGATAGAGTGGATGTGGAGAGGATGTTTCCTATAGTGGGGGAGTCTGGGACCAGAGGACACAGCCTCAGAGTAGAGGGGCTTCATTTTAGAACGGAGATGAGGAGGAATTTCTTTAGCCAGAGGAGGGGTGAATCTGGGGAATTCGTTGCCACAGGCAGCTGTGGAGTCTGAGTCGTTGGGTCTATTTAAGGCAGAGGTTGATAGGTTCCTGATTGGTCAGGGCATGAAGGGATACGGGGAGAAGGCAGGAGATTGGGGCTGAGAGGGAAAATGGATCAGCCATGAGGAAATGGTGGAGCAGACTCGATGGGCCAAATGGCCTAATTCCGCTCCTGTGTCTTATGGCCTTATGTTATGTTACAGTTGTACAAGATCTTGGTGAGGCCGCATTTAGAATATTGCACTCCATTTTGGTCACCCTGATGTAGGAAAGATATCTTTGAGTTGTAAGATGACAAAGGTGGTTTATGATGAAATTGCTGGGTCTTGAGGGAGAGAGGTTGGGCAGGCTGGGGCTTCACACCCTGGAATGTAGGGGACTGAGGAGTGACCTTATAGAGGTGTGTAGAACCATGAGGGACACAGATAGGGTGTAGGGGACTGAGGGGTGACCTTATAGAGGTGTGTAGAACCATGAGGGACACAGATAGGGTGTAGGGGACTGAGGGGTGACCTTATAGAGGTGTGTAGAACCATGAGGGACACAGATAGGGTGTAGGGGACTGAGGGGTGACCTTATAGAGGTGTGTAGGACCATGAGGGACACAGATAGGGTTAAAACAAACAGTGTTTTCCTCACGCCTGGGGAATCAAGAACCAGAGGGCACAGGTTTAAGGTGAGAGGGGAGAGATTTAACAGGAACCTGAGGGGCAACTTCTGCACCCACAGGCTGGTGAGTACATGGAACGAGCTGCCACAGGAAGTGGTTGAGGCTGGTACATTCACATTTAACAGACACTTAGACGGGGATATGTTTAAGAAATGTTTAGAGCTGGGGTTCCCAGCCCGAGGTTGGGGTATCACTCAGTTTATGGTAAGGGTCCATGGCGTGAAAGACATACAGAGAGACAGAGAGAGACACACACACACAGAGAATGAGGGGAGATTTGATAGAGGTTTACAAAATTATGAGGGGTATAAACAGAGTAAATATGAATAGGCTCTTTCCACTCAGATTAGGAGAGATAAATATGAGAGGACATGGGTTTAGGGTGAAAGGGGAAAGGTTTAGGGGGAACTTCTTCACTCAGAGAGTGGAGAGAGTGAGGAACAAGCTGGTGGGAGTGATGGGAGTGGAGGGAGTGAGGAACGAGCTGGTGGGAGTGGAGGGAGTGGAGGGAGTGAGGAACGAGCTGGTGGGAGTGGAGAGAGTGAGGAACGAGCTGGTGGGAGTGATGGGAGTGGAGGGAGTGAGGAGCGAGCTGGTGGGAGTGATGGGAGTGGAGGGAGTGAGGAGCGAGCTGGTGGGAGTGATGGGAGTGGAGGGAGTGAGGAACGAGCTGGTGGGAGTGATGGGAGTGGAGGGAGTGAGGAGCGAGCTGGTGGGAGTGATGGGAGTGGAGGGAGTGAGGAACGAGCTGGTGGGAGTGAGGGGAGTGGAGGGAGTGAGGAACGAGCTGGTGGGAGTGGAGGGAGTGAGGAACGAGCTGGTGGGAGTGGAGGGAGTGGAGGGAGTGAGGAACGAGCTGGTGGGAGTGATGGGAGTGGAGGGAGTGAGGAACGAGCTGGTGGGAGTGATGGGAGTGGAGAGAGTGAGGAACGAGCTGGTGGGAGTGGAGGGAGTGGAGGGAGTGAGGAACGAGCTGGAGGGAGTGGAGGGAGTGAGGAACGAGCTGGTGGGAGTGGAGGGAGTGAGGAGCGAGCTGGTGGGAGTGATGGGAGTGGAGGGAGTGAGGAACGAGCTGGTGGGAGTGATGGGAGTGGAGGGAGTGAGGAACGAGCTGGTGGGAGTGATGGGAGTGGTGGGAGTGAGGAACGAGCTGGTGGGAGTGATGGGAGTGGAGGGAGTGAGGAACGAGCTGGAGGGAGTGGAGGGAGTGAGGAGCGAGCTGGTGGGAGTGATGGGAGTGGAGGGAGTGAGGAATGAGCTGGTGGGAGTGATGGGAGTGGAGGGAGTGAGGAACGAGCTGGTGGGAGTGGAGGGAGTGGTGGGAGTGAGGAACGAGCTGGTGGGAGTGATGGGAGTGGAGGGAGTGAGGAACGAGCTGGTGGGAGTGGAGGGAGTGAGGAACGAGCTGGTGGGAGTGATGGGAGTGGAGGGAGTGAGGAACGAGCTGGTGGGAGTGATGGGAGTGGAGGGAGTGAGGAACGAGCTGGTGGGAGTGATGGGAGTGGAGGGAGTGAGGAACGAGCTGGTGGGAGTGGAGGGAGTGGAGGGAGTGAGGAACGAGCTGGTGGGAGTGATGGGAGTGGTGGGAGTGAGGAACGAGCTGGTGGGAGTGATGGGAGTGGAGGGAGTGAGGAACGAGCTGGTGGGAGTGATGGGAGTGGAGGGAGTGAGGAACGAGCTGGTGGGAGTGGAGGGAGTGAGGAACGAGCTGGTGGGAGTGATGGGAGTGGAGGGAGTGAGGAACGAGCTGGTGGGAGTGATGGGAGTGGAGGGAGTGAGGAACGAGCTGGTGGGAGTGATGGGAGTGGAGGGAGTGAGGAACGAGCTGGTGGGAGTGGAGAGAGTGAGGAACGAGCTGGTGGGAGTGATGGGAGTGGAGGGAGTGAGGAACGAGCTGGTGGGAGTGGAGGGAGTGAGGAACGAGCTGGTGGGAGTGATGGGAGTGGAGGGAGTGAGGAACGAGCTGGTGGGAGTAGAGGGAGTGAGGAACGAGCTGGTGGGAGTGATGGGAGTGGAGGGAGTGAGGAACGAGCTGGTGGGAGTGGAGGGAGTGAGGAACGAGCTGGTGGGAGTGATGGGAGTGGAGGGAGTGAGGAACGAGCTGGTGGGAGTGGAGGGAGTGAGGAATAAGCTGGAGGGAGTGAGGAACGAGCTGGTGGGAGTGGAGGGAGTGAGGAACAGCTACATGGACAGGAGAGGTCCAGAGGGTTATGGACTGGGTGCAGTTCAATGGGACAGGCAGGATAAAGTTTCGGCACAGACCAGACGGGCCGAATGGCCTGTTTCCCGTGCTGTCGTGTTCTGTAGTTCTATGAGAGAAAGGGGGAACAGACAGAGAGAGACTCACAGAGTGTGTGAGTGAGTGGGGGGGGGGGGTGCAGGTAGAGAGATGCTGAGACGGAAGGCATGAAGGCAGCAGATTGTGACCGACCCAGCCGAGCGCCCCAGGCGGAGGAAGGCATCTCAGCGCAGTTTGAGGTCTCGCCACAAGCCGAGTTGGAGGAGACGCAGGGCGGCGGGTCGGAGGCGACTGAGCCAGCCGCAGGGTCCCGAGCCGAGCTCGCAAGGGGAAGCAAGCTGCGGGGGAAGAGGAAGAGGGCAGCCCCGTCACGCTGAGACGGGCAGGCGGCTCATCAAAATCATTTCAGCCTCCGGCTGGCGGGGGCCCGGCCCAACCTCCCAGCATCAGACCTTCGGTCTAAAGGCACGGCCTCCTGCCCACAGTGTCAACACCATCCAGCCCCGCTGAGGGAGCTCCGCACTGTGGGGGGGGGGAGGGAGGGAGCTCCGCACTGTGGGGGTGAGGGAGCTCCGCACTGTGGGGGTGACGGAGCTCCGCACTGCGGGGGGGGGGTGAGGGAGCTCTGTATAGTAGGAGAGATAGTGAGGGAGCTTTAGTGTGAGAGGGAGCTCTGCAGAGTGGGAGGGGTGGTGAGGGAGCTCCGCACTGTGGGAGGGGTGCTGAGGGAGCTCTGAATAGTGGGAGGGATAGTGGGGGAGTTTTACACTGTGAGAGGGAGCTCCGCACTGTGGGAGGGGTGGTGAGGGAGTTCTGAATAGTGGGAGGGGCTGTGAGGGAGCTTTACACTGTGAGAGGGGCGGTGAGGGAGCTCTGCAGAGTGGGAGGGGCGGTGAGGGAGCTCCGCACGCTGAGATACACCGGGCACTGCCGCTCGCTCCCGATCCCCCTGTGCCCATCCCGCCGCCCCACTCCCGAACAACCCAGGCCGGGGGTGGGGGAGTATTTCCCGCCCCTCCCACCGAGGGGAGCTCCCTCACCGTCCCCGGTGGACACTGATCGCTCCCGGGGGTCACGGATTGTTCCCTCGGAGGACAGTGGGAGCTCCCGGGAACTCAGATCGCCCCCGGTAAACAAAGGCTCATCCCGGTCGATACGGGTCGCTCCGGTGAACAGGGATCGTCCCGGTAAGTACGGTTTACCCCGGTAAACACGGACCGTCCCGGTGGACAGGGATGCTCCCGGAGAGCCCCGATCGACCCCGGTGGGGACGGGTCCCTCTCGGTGGACACGGCTCGGCCCCGCGGAGACCCCGTTCGCCGCTCAGTGACGGACTCACCGCACGGCGGCTGCTCCCCCGAGAGCAGCGCTCCTCGACCCAGTTCGGTCCCGCCGGGGCTTCCGGGCAAAGCGGGCGGAGCCTCGCCGCCCACGTGGACACGACGTTAAAGGCGCCGCTCGCCCCAGATCCCTCCTCATCCCCTCCCCCGAACAGCGCAGGGACGAGGGAGCGTCTCCCGCAGCCCCTCGAACAGCGCAAGTACGAGGGAGCGTCTCCTGCAGCCCCTGAGGGGTACAGTCACTCACCCCGACCCCTCCTCATCCCCTCCCCCGAACAGCGCAGGGACGAGGGAGAGTCTCCCGCAGCCCCCGAGGGGTACAGTCGCTCGCCCCGACCCCTCTTCATCCCCTCCCCCGAACAGCGCAGGGACGAGGGAGCGTCTCTCGCAGCCCCCGAGTGGTACTGTCACTCACCCGCGACCCCTCCTCATCCCCTCCCCCGAACAGCGCAGGGACGAGGGAGCGTCTCCCGCAGCCCCTGAGGGGTACAGTCGCTCGCCCCCGACCCCTCTTCATCCCCTCCCCCGAACAGCGCAGGGACGAGGGAGCGTCTCGGGCTGACGGTGGGGTAAAGGAGAGTGAGGGAAGGGGGATATGAATAGGAGGAGGAGTGAGAGGAGAGGAGGAGGGGGGGAGATGGTGTGAGCGTTGAGGGCCAGGGAGATCGAGGGCAGGTCCGAGTCTATAACCGGAGGGCCCCGGTTTGAGGCGAGAGGGGAGAGTTTTGGTAGGAAGCTGAGGGTCTAGTTTCTCTCTCTCTCTCTCTCTCTCTCTTTCTTTCTCTCTCTCTGTCTCTCTCTGTCTCTCTCTCTCTCGCACACAGGGGGTGGTCCTGATATGGGTCGAGCTGCCGGAGTGTAAAAGGGACATTGAAATGGACAGCGAAAAGCGACATTTTGCGTTAAATCAAATCAGTGAGGAATGTGCTGGGGGCGCGCCCCACAACTCTCTCACCCGAACCCGCACGTCCCCGGGCTGTGGGAGGAAACCGGAGCCCCCGGAGGAAACCCACACGGGGAGAGGCCGCGGGAAGTGAACCCCGGGTCACGGGTACGGTAAAGCGTTGTGCTCACCGCTGCTTTATGGTGCGGCTCTCTCTGGGTGATCCGGTCTCCACCACTGGCCCCCCACCCCGAGGGGAGCAGAGATTCACCCCCCCTCTCGGAGAGAAGGCATTTTCCCAAACCCCAGTGTTAAGACCGACCCTGCGTTGTGTAACTGTGTCCCGGCATGTACGTCCACATCCCAACACCCCCCAGCCCCGTTCGCGTGTCAAAGTCCAGGGAACACGGACCCAAGCGGTCCACACTCCCCCGGGCAGCGCCATTACATAGAAAGAGCGGCAGCGCATCTACGGTACTTCTTGAGAAGTTTGCGAAAGTTCAGCGTGACAGCTCAAACTTTGACAAACTGTGTGGTGGAGAGTGTGGTGACTGGATGCATCACGGCCTGGTATGGGAACACCAATGCCCTTGATTGGAACATCCTACACAAAGTAGTGGAAGCGTCACACACAAAAAGCTGGAGGAACTCAGCAGGCCAGGCAGCATCTGTGGACAGAAAAAAAGTCTCGGCCCGAGATGTCGACTGTACTTTTTTTTCCCTGTAGATGCTGCCCGGCCTGCTGAGTTCCTCCAGCATTTTGTGTGCGTTGCTCGGATTTCCAGCACCTGCAGATTCTCCCTTGTTTGTGAGAAAGTGATGGGTTGGGCCCGGGTCCATCACGGGTAAAGCCCTCCCCACTATTGAGCACATGTACATGAAACGTGTGGCAGGAAAGCGTCATCCATCGTCAGGGACCCCCACCACCCAGGCCAGACTCTCTTCTCGCTGCTGCCATCATAGTCATAGTCAGACTTTATTGATCCCCAGGAAAATTGGTTTTCGTTACAGTTGCACCATAAATAATTAAATAGTAATAAAACCATAAATAGTTAAATAGTAATATGTAAATTATGCCAGGAAATAAGTCCAGGACCCGCCTATTGGCTCAGGGTGTCTGACCCTCCAAGGGAGGAGTTGTAAAGTTTGATGGCCACAGGCAGGAATGACTTTCTATGACGCTCTGTGCTGCATCTCGGTGGAATGAGTCTCTGGCTGAATGTACTCCTGTGCCCAACCAGTACATTATGTAGTGGATGGGAGACATTGTCCAAGATGGACAGCATCCTCTTTTCAGACACCACCGTCAGAGAGTCCAGTTCCATCCCCAAACATCACCGTCCTTACGAATGAATTTGTTGATTCTGTTGGTGTCTGCCACCCTCAGCTTGCTGCCCCAGCACACAACAGCAAACATGATAGCACTGGCCACCACAGACTCGTAGAACATCTTCAGCATCGTCCGGCAGATGTTAAAGGACCTCAGTCTCCTCAGGAAATAGAGACGACTCTGACTCTTCTTGTAGACAGCTTCAGTGTTCTTAGACCAGTCCAGTTTATTGTCAATTCGTATCCCCAGGTATTTGTAATCCTCCACCATGTCCACACTGACCCCCTGGATGGAAACAGGGGTCACCGGTGCCTTAGCTCTCCTCAGGTCTACCACCAGCTCCTTAGTCTTAGGAAGGAAGTACAGGAGCCTCAGGTCCCACACCACCAGGTTCAGGAACAGTTATTACCCCTCAACCATCAGGCTCCTGAACCATGAAGGGTAACTTCACTCGCCCCAACACTGAACTGTTCCCACAGCCTCCAGACTCACTTTCACAGGCTCTATCTGTCTCTTGTCCCCGATATTTATTGCTTATTTACAAACTATTATAATTATTTTGTTGTTTCTTTGTTTTTGCTGAGAAAGCCTGCACGTAAATGACTCTCAGTGCTGTATATGGCGACATATATGTAGCTTTGATAATCAATTGACTTTGAACTTTGAAATCTGCTGAGTCCTGATGAAGGGACTCGGCCCGAAACTCCTCCGGCATTTTGTGACGGTACTCCAGATGCGGCCTCAACAACACCCTGTGCACCAGGAGCATGCCCTCCCTGTTCTTAAACTCCAACTGCCCCCCGGACCCCCAATGAAGGGCAAAAAGCCCTCTCTGCCATCTTAAGTTCCCGTACGACCCACCTGCTAACCATACTAGGACACTGAGGTCCCTCTGAACTTTGTTGGGATGTGTTAGGGTGTATCCTGGGGTTATGGCACAGAGCAAATGTTAATTTTGGGGGGTTATATGGGAGGCAGGGTTTGAGGGTCGGCACAACATTGTGGGCCAAAGGGCCTGTACTGTGCTGTACTATTCTATGTTCTATGTTCTATTTCAGCAGTCTTCAGATTTGAGTTTGGATCGAAAACACAGCTCAGAGAAATGGGCTTCTCTGAACACAGCTGCAGACTGGGGCCGATTACAAACCAGGAAACAACCCCACTGACCTGAGATGTCTGCATTTGCATGAATGCAGCTAGGGAGACAGCAGGTCTCAGGGGTGTTAACTCCCATTTTGGGTGTCTGGAGCGTGGGTGCGAAGCTGGGGAAGTGTGAAAACTGCATGTGATCCAAAGGAAGCACTGTAGATACATTGTGACTGTGTAATTATACCTTAGCGTATAAAAGTGTCACGTAATATTGGGTTGAGCAGCTCTCTGCTTCCAAGAGTGTCTCCAGTATGAGGTTTTCTTGTCTGGCTGAAAAAAAAGACTTCAAAGGTCAGAGAAATGTGCACAGTATACACCCTGAAATGCTTTTTCTTCTATGTCAACCACCTTCAGTGCCTCTCTGGCGACTTTGTTCCCAGTCACAACAGTTTGAAGTTTCTTTCCATCTCTTCTTTCCTCCTGCCGAGGCCCGTACATGTCCCTCACGTTAAACTCGGCCTGCCTGTTCCTCACCGGTCACTCAGTCTGTCTGCCTCCTGCAGCCAGGGAGCCGCAACGCACGCCAGCACAGAAACAGGCCCTTTGGCCCATCTAGTCCGTGCTGAGCTGTCGCTCTGCCTCTCTGCCTGGCCCTATCGACCCGCTCGGAGTATCGGCGGCCAGCTTTGATCGGTGTGCGACGGAGAGCGTACTGATGGGTGGAACGGCAGCGTGGGACTCTGTCTGCAGCAAGGCAGGTCACAAAGCTCTCCAATGGGTGATTAGCTCCGTACATCACCGGGACTCGACAACCTGGAGACCATGTACGACTCCCAATGCCTACGGCGTGCTCATGACATCATTAAAGACCCATCCCGTCCCAGACACTGTGCGTTCAATCTCCTACAGAGATACGGAGACACCTCGGCCAAGACAGTAAGACTGAAAAACAGATTCTTCCTGAGGGCCGTTCAAAGTACATTTATTATTAAAGTATGTACACATTGTGCCTCCTGACAGGCAGCCATGAAACAAAGAAGCCCAGTACGACCCATTAGAAGAAGCCCATCAAACACCCAAAGTGTAGGGAAAAAAAAAACAAATTGTGCAAACAGTATAAATAAACAAATAGCCTTCAGAATGAAAGTGAGTCCATAGATAGCAAGTCCGGAGCAGGCCGCAGCCTGAGCTTCAGTTCAGCGCAGAGCCGAGTAAACCTCACAGAGCCCGGAGCAGGCCGCAGCCTCAGCCTCAGTTCAGCACAGAGCTGAGTAAACGTCACAGAGTCCAGAGCAGGCCACAGCCTGAGCTTCAGTTCAGCGCAGAGCCGAGGAAACGTCACAGAGTCCGGGTAAACCTCACAGAGTCCGGAGCAGGCCACAGCCTGAGCTTCAGTTCAGCACAGAGCTGAATAAATGTCACAGAGTCCGGAGCAGGCCGCAGCCTGAGCTTCAGTTCAGCACAGAGCCGAGGAAACGTCACAGAGTCCGGAGCAGGCTGCAGCCTGAGCTTCAGTTCAGCGCAGAGCAGAATAAATGTCACAGAGTCTGGAGCAGGCTGCAGCCTGAGCTTCAGTTCAGCGCAGAGCCGAGGAAACGTCAGAGAGTCCAGAGCAGGCCGCAGCCTCAGCCTCAGTTCCCTCCGGGCCCTGTCACACTCTGAGCCTGGACCCTGCCGCCACGTTTCGGCCCGAACCCGACCTTTCCAAGTCGACCCGGTGCGCAGATCGATCATGCAGCTGAAGAATGCTACACCCCGGCCTGCCAATGGCCTTTGAGTGTTGGGGACTACGGAAATCTCTTGTTGCAGGTAAATATGGGCAATGGGTTTATAGGTTGAGCCATACACGTGCATTGTAAACGCCTGATTTGCTCGGACTGGAGTGGCAACACAATCTCGCTGTCTTGAGCAATGACAATAAAGTTGAGTTGTGTTCACACCTGGGCCATTACACTCCATACCCCTCCGATCCATGTTCGAGTCAAAACCTCTCTCATATGTTGCAGTCAACCCACTTCCTGTGCCAGGAGTGGTGCCAGATGCAGACACATACGGCACAGTTTTGAAAACTCTGACAAGTACATGGATGACAGAGAAATGGAGGGTACGTGGGAGAGAAAGGGTTAGAGTAAGGGGTGGGCACCATGCGATGGGCCGTTCTGTGTTCTGCGGACGCGGCCCGTGGAAGGAAGCTGTGCTATAAATGGCATCGCGTGCGCGGACGGAGACCGCAGGCCTCCACGAGGCCTGTGCTTTGCTGGGGACTGTGCTGAGAGAGCAGGCACGTCAGCAGCTGAGGTCAGCAACAGCTCAAAGCCCCGAGGAGAGTCAGACTCGAGCGTCTGAACGAGGGAGGGGAGGGGAGAGAGTGTGACAGAGAGAGAAAGAGAGAGAGTGTATATGATGGAGAGAGGGGGAGAGTGTGTGTATGAGAGAGAGAGGGAGAGAGTGTGTGTGAGAGAACGAGGTGTATGTGTGTGACAGAGAGACAGAGATTGTGAGGCCACAGACCGTATTTGGGATCCAGCTGATCTGGAGGACAGCATGTATCAGAGTGCCGGGTCTGGAGGGCCTGAGTTATAGGAGAGGTCTGAATCGTTTGGACTTTACTCCCTGGAGGGCAAATGCAAGCTGGCTAGGTCCTCTCAGGCTGGCTGCCATTGGAGAACACCGCGTAATGCTTCACAATATCAGTGACACGGGTTCGATTCCCGCGGCCTTTGGCAAAGAGCTTGTACGTTCCCACCATGACCGCGTGGGTTTCCTCCGGGTGCTTTGGTTTCCTCCCACAGTCTAAAGACGTACCGGTCGGTGGGTTCATTGGTTGTTGTAAGTTGTCCCGTGATTAGGCTGGGGTTAAATCGGGTTGCCGTGCGATGCGGCTCGAAGTGCCGGAAAGCCTCATCCTTGTTCAGCAAAATTAAAAATTACAGAAAGCCTATTGGCTTTGAATAGCGGATATCTGATTGGTTAACTCTTATCTACAGGTCTGATATGACTGTTTCTTCTCAAACGGGGGAGGAGGACTGGTGGGAGCCGGCATCCTCCCAATGGGGAAAATGGCCTTCTCCGTTGTAACCAGAGGTGTCAGGCAGCGTGATTGTCTGGGGTTGGGCGGTGAGAGGGTAGGGAGGCTACTACCCCTGATCCAGAACTGGTGCCCCATACAGGCCCTTTGGCCCATAATGTTGTGCTGACCCTTTAACCCACTCCAAGATGAGTCTAATCCTTCCCTCCACACAGCCCTCCAGTTTTCTATCTACCTATCTAACAGGCTCTTAAATGTCTCTAGTTTATCTGCCTTTCCCACCAGCCCTGGCAGCGTGTAACACGCACCCTCCATAACACCATAAGGCAGCAGACAAGGAGAAGAGTTCGCCTATTCAGCTACCGAGCCTGCTCCATGATACAATCATGGCTGATTTATTATCTCTCTCAACCCCAATCTCCTGCCTTCGCCCTGTAACCTTTGACATTCTTACTCGCAAAAACCTATCAACCTCCGGTTTAAATATACCCAATGACTTGGCCTGCACGGCCATCTGTAGCAAGGAACTCCTCTGACTAAAGAAATTCCCTCTCATCTCTGTTCTAAAGGGGTGAATTTCATTTCTGAGGCTTGACCTAGACTCCCCCACTATAGGAAACATCCTTTCCACATCCACTCTATCTGTGTCCTCTGGTCCCAGACTCCCCCACTATAGGAAACATCCTCTCCACATCCACTCTATCTGTGTCCTCTGGTCCTAGACTCCCCCACTGTAGGAAACATCCTCTCCACGTCCACTCTATCTGTGTCCTCTGGTCCTAGACTCCCCCACTATAGGAAATATCCTCTCCACATCCACTCTATCTGTGCCCTCTGGTCCCAGACTCCCCCACTATAGGAAACATCCTCTCCACATCCACTCTATCTGTGTCCTCTGGTCCTAGATTCCCCCGCTATAGGAAACATCCTCTGCACAGCCACTCTATCTGTGTCCTCTGGTCCTAGACTCCCCCACCATAGGAAACATCCTCTCCACATCCACTCTATCTGTGTCCTCTGGTCCTAGACTCCCCCACTGTAGGAAACATCCTCTCCACGTCCACTCTATCTGTGCCCTCCGGTCCTAGACTCCCCCACTATAGGAAACATCCTGTCCACGTCCACTCTATCTGTGCCCTCCGGTCCTAGACTCCCCCACTATAGGAAACATCCTCTCCACATCCACTCTATCTGTGTCCTCCGGTCCCAGACTCCCCCACTATAGGAAACATCCTCTCCACATCCACTCTATCTGTGTCCTCTGGTCCTAGATTCCCCCGCTATAGGAAACATCCTCTGCACAGCCACTCTATCTGTGTCCTCTGGTCCTAGACTCCCCCACCATAGGAAACATCCTCTCCACATCCACTCTATCTGTGTCCTCTGGTCCTAGATTCCCCCGCTATAGGAAACATCCTCTGCACAGCCACTCTATCTGTGTCCTCTGGTCCTAGACTCCCCCACTACAGGAAACATCCTCTCCACATCCTCTCTATCTGTGTCCTCTGGTCCTAGACTCCCCCACTATAGGAAACATCCTCTCCACATCCACTCTATCTGTGCTCTCTAGTCCTACACGCCCCACTATAGGAAACATCCTCTCCACATCCACTCTATCTGTGTCCTCTGGTCCTAGACTCCCCCACTGTAGGAAACATCCTTTCCACATCCACTCTATCTGTGTCCTCTGGTCCTAGACTCCCCCACTATAGGAAACGTCCTCTCCACATCCACTCTATCTGTGCCTTCTGGTCCTAGACTCTGGGTCTAGGTCTTCCAGTGTGTCGGATGGTGTAGGTCAGCGGGGAATGGTGTGGGACAGAGCCCATCGCCTCTGTGCAGAGATTTCACACTAATCTAAATCCCTTCTGTCTGCATTTAAAACATAGGAGCAGAACTAGGTTGTTCAGTCCATTGTGACACCCTGAGGAATCAAGAACCCATCAACCTCTGCTTTAAATGTCCCTGCGGACTAGACCTGCACAGCCGCCTGTGGCAATGAGTTCCACAGATTTCCCACCCGCTGGCGAAAGAAAGTTTAAATATCTCCGCCAGGGCCCCTGCAATTAATTTGTGCGCTTGCCTCCCATAGGATCTGAGGGAACACCTTGTCAGGCCCTGGGGATTTATTCACCCTGATTTGCCTGAAGACAGCAAGCACCTCATCCTCTGTAATCTGTACAGAGTCCATGAAGTTGATGCTGCTTTGCCACACTTCGATAGACTCTGTGTCTGTCTCCCAAGTAAATACGGATGCAAAAGATCCATTTAAGATCAACCCCATCTCTTTTGGCTCCATGCATAGATTACCACCCTAATCTTCCAGAGGACCAATTTTGTCCCTTGCAATCCTTTTGCTCTTAACGTACCTGTAAAATCCCTTGGGATTCTCCTTCATCTTGTCGCTAAAGCAACCTCACACCTTCTTTTAGCACCCCTGATTTCCTTCTGCAGTGTTCTCTTGCATTTCTTATACTCCATAAGCACCTCATTTGTTCCTACCTGTCTATACCTGCTATTCTGACAGGCACGTACCAGTTTTGTACTCTCAAAATTTCACCTTTGAAAGCCTCTCACCTGCCAAGCACACCGTTGCCAGGAAACAGCCTGGCCCAATCCTCACTTGCCAGATCCTTTCTGATACCATCAAAATTGGCCTTTCTCCAATTCAGAATCTCAACCTGTGAACCAGACCTTTGTTTTCGCGTGTTTATTTTGAAACTAATGGCATTATGATCGCGAGATGCAAAGTGTTCCCTTTACACAAACTTCTGTCACCCGCCCTGTCTCATTTCCAGTATCACCCACTCTCTCACCAGAAGTTCCGGGTACTGATGAAGGAAACTTTCCAGAACACGCTTGGCAAACTCTATCCCATCCCGTCCTTTTACAGGATGGGAGTCCCAGTCAATACGTGGATAAATATGAAGGGTCCCAGCCCAAAATGTCGACTGTTTATTCATCTCCATAGACGCTGCCTGACCTGCTGATTTCCTCCAGCATTTTGTGTGTGTTACTCTGGATTTCCAGCATCTGCAGAATTTCTTGGGTTAAAGAAGTTCCTTGCGTGACTCTGGTGAGGGCAGGTGTGGGCGGGTTTCCTGGTAGTGTGATGTTTATGTAAACAGAATCCATTTTAAGTTTGGACTCAACGTGACCAGGATGAGCATGAGAACGGGGGAACAACAGCTCTGATCTACAGGGGTCACGAGATGGGGGTTGCTCAGATCCCGTAGTCCGATCTCACACTGGCCCCTTTGTGAATAAGAGGTTAATACTCTTTGAAAACTGATTCTAAAAGTGGGATATAAAAACACACATGACTTGGAGAGGGGTCGCTGTTCAATTAACCCTCTGTTCCCTGTAAAGCGGTTGATAGTGTAAGTGGTGGCAACAACCAGGCACCTCAGGGGTCTCAGGCCTGAGAGAGGGGCTGTTCGCACTCTGCCCGCCTCTGCTGGTGGGGCAGGTAATTGGAGGTGGAGGGGGGGGTCAGTCACAGGAGGGGAGGGACGGTGAGCGGGGAGGGAGAAAGGAAGTGGGAGGGGGAGAGAGAGGAGACGGAGGGAAAGAGAAAGAGAGGAGTGGGGGAGATAGAGAGGGGAGAGAGTGGGGGAGAAAGAAGGGAGAGGGTGTGCATGGGAGAAAGGGAGAGGGGTGGAGGGCAGAGGGGCAGGCAGAGGGGGACATGGAGGAGGAAGAAGAGGGAGGGGAAGAAGGGAGAGAGCGAGGAGGGGAGGGCAAGTTGGGAGGACAGCGGGGAGAGAGGGAGACGGGGAAGGTGAGTGGGGAGGAGAGGGATGGGAGGTGGATGAGGGGAGGGGAAGAGGGGGAGAAGGGGAGGTGGGAGAAGGGGGAAAGGGGAGGGAGAGAGGGAGGAGGAGGAATAAGAGAGAGGGGAGGGGAGAGGCAGTGGAAAGAGAGAGTGGGGAGAGAGGGGAAGGGGGAGAGGATAGGGAACTGAAGGGGGGAAAGGGGAGGGAGAGAGGGAGGAGGAGGAATAAGAGAGAGAGGAGGGGAGAGGCAGTGGAAAGAGAGAGTGGGGAGAGAGGGAGACGGGGAAGGTGAGTGGGGAGGAGAGGGATGGGAGGTGGATGAGGGGAGGGGAAGAGGGGGAGAAGGGGAGGTGGGAGAAGGGGAAGGAAGGGAGAGGGGGAAAGGGGAGGGAGAGAGGGAGGAGGAGGAATAAGAGAGAGGGGAGAGCATGAGAGAGAGAGGAGGGGAGAGGCAGTGGAAAGAGAGAGTGGGGAGAGAGGGGAAGGGGGAGAGGATAGGGAACTGAAGGGGGGAAAGGGGAGGGAGAGAGGGAGGAGGAGGAATAAGAGAGAGAGGAGGGGAGAGGCAGTGGAAAGAGAGAGTGGGGAGAGAGGGGGAAGGGGAAGGTGAGTGGGGAGGAGAGGGATGGGAGGTGGATGAGGGGAGGGGAAGAGGGGGAGAAGGGGAGGTGGGAGAAGGGGGAGGAAGGGAGAGAGGGAGGAGGAGGAATAAGAGAGGAGGGGAGAGGCAGTGGAAAGAGAGAGTGGGGAGAGAGGGGGAAGGGGGAGAGGATAGGGAACTGAAGGGGGGAAAGGGGAGGGAGAGAGGGAGGAGGAGGAATAAGAGAGAGAGGAGGGGAGAGGCAGTGGAAAGAGAGAGTGGGGAGAGAGGGAGACGGGGAAGGTGAGTGGGGAGGAGAGGGATGGGAGGTGGATGAGGGGAGAGGAAGAGGGGGAGAAGGGGAGGTGGGAGAAGGGGGAAAGGGGAGGGAGAGAGGGAGGAGGAGGAATAAGAGAGAGGGGAGGGGAGAGGCAGTGGAAAGAGAGAGTGGGGAGAGAGGGGGAAGGGGGAGAGGATAGGGAACTGAAGGGGGGAAAGGGGAGGGAGAGAGGGAGGAGGAGGAATAAGAGAGAGAGGAGGGGAGAGGCAGTGGAAAGAGAGAGTGGGGAGAGAGGGGGAAGGGGGAGAGGATAGGGAACTGAAGGGGGGAAAGGGGAGGGAGAGAGGGAGGAGGAGGAATAAGAGAGAGAGGAGGGGAGGGGCAGTGGAAAGAGAGAGTGGGGAGAGAGGGAGACGGGGGAGGTGAGTGGGGAGGAGAGGGATGGGAGGTGGATGAGGGGAGGGGAAGAGGGGGAGAAGGGGAGGTGGGAGAAGGGGGAAAGGGGAGGGAGAGAGGGAGGAGGAGGAATAAGAGAGAGGGGAGGGGAGAGGCAGTGGAAAGAGAGAGTGGGGAGAGAGGGGAAGGGGAGAGGATAGGGAACTGAAGGGGGGAAAGGGGAGGGAGAGAGGGAGGAGGAGGAATAAGAGAGAGAGGAGGGGAGAGGCAGTGGAAAGAGAGAGTGGGGAGAGAGGGAGACGGGGAAGGTGAGTGGGGAGGAGAGGGATGGGAGGTGGATGAGGGGAGGGGAAGAGGGGGAGGAGGTGGGAGAAGGGGGAAGGGGAGGGAGAAGGGAGGAGGAGGAATAAGAGAGAGGGGAGGGGAGAGGCAGTGGAAAGAGAGAGTGGGGAGAGAGGGAGACGGGGAAGGTGAGTGGGGAGGAGAGGGATGGGAGGTGGATGAGGGGAGGGGAAGAGGAGGAGGAGGTGGGAGAAGGGGGAAAGGGGAGGGAGAGAGGGAGGAGGAGGAATAAGAGAGAGAGGAGGGGAGAGGCAGTGGAAAGAGAGAGTGGGGAGAGAGGGAGACGGGGAAGGTGAGTGGGGAGGAGAGGGATGGGAGGTGGATGAGGGGAGGGGAAGAGGGGGAGGAGGTGGGAGAAGGGGGAAAGGGGAGGGAGAGAGGGAGGAGGAGGAATAAGAGAGAGGGGAGGGGAGAGGCAGTGGAAAGAGAGAGTGGGGAGAGAGGGGGAAGGGGGAGAGGATAGGGAACTGAAGGGGAGGAAGAGAGGACCAGTTTTATTATGACTGACATATGATGTGAACTTTGTTTTTTTTTGTGGCAGAACTACATTGCAATAAATAAAACAATATAAATTACAGATATGTGTAAATACTTAGACCAGACAAGCATTTCTATCAGTGGCCAGCCTGGTAGCATTGTGCGATTACTCGAGTCAAAAATGATGTCCTCCCAAGGTGTTCGCTACATAGGACCCTGGTCAGACCCCACTTGGAGTACTGTGCTCAGGTCTGGTCACCTCACTACAGGAAGGATGTGGAAACCATAGAAAGGGTGCAGTGGAGATTTACAAGGATGTTGCTTGGATTGGGGAGCATGCATTACGAGAATAGGTTGAGTGAACTCGGCCTTTTCTCCTTGGAGCGACGGAGGATGAGAGGTGACCTGATAGAGGTGTACAAGATGATGAGAGGCATTGATCATGTGGATAGTCAGAGGCTTTTTCCCAGGGCTGAAATGGCTAGCACGAGAGGGCACAGGTTTAAGGTGCTTGGAAGTAGGTACAGAGGAGATGTCAGGGGTAAGTTTTTTACACAGAGAGTGGTGAGTGTGTGGAATGGGCTGCCGGCGGTGGTGGTGGATGCAGAAACGATACGGTCTTTTAAGAGACTCCTGGATAGGTACATGGAGCTTAGAAAAATAGAGGGCTATGGGTAAGCCTAGGTAGTTCTCAGGTAGGGACATGTTCAGCACAGTTTTGTGGGCCGAAGGGCCTGTATGGGACAGGGGGGGGAAAGGGAGGTATTTATATCAAATACAAAGAAGTGTTGCAGGTACTAGGGTAGGCGGTGGATACAGAAGAGAGGAAACTGTGTGCACTAGGTTAAGACTGGGGCACTGTGCATTAAACAGAACATTGAAAATGATAGAGAAACACCAGACAGGATGGTGTGAGAAATGTCAGGAAGAGGAGTCAGTAGAACGTACCCATAGCCTTCTATTTTTCTGAGCTCCATGTACCTGTCCAGGAGTCTCTTAAAAGACCCTATCATTTCTGCCTCCACCATTGTTGCTGGCAGCCCATTCCACGCACTCACCACTCTCTGCGTAAAAAACTTACCCCTGACATCCCCTCTGTACCTACTTCCAAGCACCTTAAAACTGTGCCCTCTCGTGCTAGCCATTTCAGCCCTGGGAAAAAGCCTCTGACTATCCACACGATCAATGCCTCTCATTCTCTTATACACCTCTATCAGGTCACCTCTCATCCTCCGTCGCTCCAAGGAGAAAAGGCCGAGTTCACTCAACCTATTCTCGTAATGCATGCTCCCCAATCCAGGCAACATCCTTGTAAATCTCCTCTGCATCCTTTCTATGGCTTCCACGTCCTTCCTGTAGTGAGGTGACCAGAACTGAGCACAGTACTCCAAGTGGGGTCTGACCAGGGTCCTATATAGCTGCAACATTACCTCTCTGCTCCTAAACTTAATCCCACGGTTGATGAAGGCCAATACACCGTATGCCTTCTTATTCAAGGCATCCATTAGTCTTGCGAGACCATGGATCCGCGCCTGGAAAGTCTTCACTCTCCAGGGCGCAGGCCTGGGCAAGGTTGTATGGAAGACCGGCAGTTGCCCATGCTGCAAGTCTCCCCTCTCCACGACACCAATGTTGTCCAAGGGAAGGACATTAGGACCCATACAGCTTGGCACCAGCCACGTCGCAGAGCAATGTGTGGTTAAGTGCCTTGCTCAAGGACACAACACATTGCCTCTGCTGGGGCTGGAACTCACGACCTTCAGGTCGCTAGTCCAATGCCTTAACCACTTGGCCACATGCCCACGCATGCCTTCTTAACCATAGAGTCAACCTGCGTAGCAGCTTTGAGTGTCCTGTGGACTCGGACCCCAAGATCCCTCTGATCCTCCACACTGCCAAGAGTCTTACCGTTAATATGATATTCTGCCCACATATTTGACCTACCAAAATGAACCACCTCACACTTATCTGGATTGAATGTATCAGTCTCCACCCTGAACCCAGACAAGGAGGACTTCAGTGGAGAGGAGTCACATGGGAACTCAACAGAGAGCAAGGGGAGGAAATGGTGACAAGTGCCACTTAGTCAGCTCCCTGTAATACCAGGGATCAACCCTTATCGTTATAACCTTGACAATCACCGTAATACCTGGGATCGGCCCTCACAGTAATGACCCCAACGCTCTTTGGGATGTATATATCCTGTCCGTTCAGAACTGCTTCCAGAAATTCCAGCCATTGCTGCCCTGCCATCATCCCTGCCAGTGTTCTTTTCCATTCAATTTTGGCCAACTCCTCTCTCATGCCTCTGTAATTCGCTTTACTCCACCGTAATACTGACACATCCAACTTTAGCTTCTCCTTCTCAAATACCAGGTTGAATTCGATCATATTATCATCATTTTTCCCTAGGGGTTCCTTTACCTTAAGCTCTCTAACCAATTCCGGTTCATTGCGCAACACCCAAACCAGAACAGCTGATCCCCTAGTGGGCTCAACCACCAGCTGTCCTAAAATTCCATCTCATACACACTCTAGAAATTCCCCCTCAACAACCTGATTTTCCCAAACTTCCTGCATATTGAAATCCCCCATGACATTGTAACAGTGCCCTTCTGGCATACATTTTCTATGTCCCGTAGTAATTTGTAGACCACATCCTTACTACTGTTTGGGGGTCTGTATACAACTCCCATCAGGGTCTTTTTACCCTCGCAGTTCGTTAGCTCTACCCACAACGATTCAACACCTTCCAACCCTATGTCACCTCTTTCTCATGATTTGATTTCATTTTTTACCGCCGCCCCCTCTCCCTTCCTGCCTGTCTTTTCAATACAATGTGCATCCTTGGACATTAAGCTCCCAGCTATAATCTTTCAGCCACGATTCAGTGATGTCTACAACATCATACCTGCCTTATTCCGCATATGAGCACATTCGAACGTAACACCTTTAGTCTATTTGCCCTTTTTGATTTTATCCGCCTGTTACGTTGCAGCTCATCCTGTTGACTGCAATTTGGCCCTATCATCAGCCTCTTCTTACTAGGAGTCTCACTACACATTCCCTCTGTTTGTAAACCAACTACCTCATCTTCAGCCCTGTCTCTCTGCCTCCCATCTCCCTGCCAAATTAATATAAACCCACCTGAACAACTCTGTCTAACCTGCCCGAAAGGATATTGGACCCTCTCGGGTTCAGGTGTAACCCGTCCCCTTTTGTGCAGGACATACCCGCTCCAGAAGAGATCCCAATGATCCGTAAATCTGAACCCCTGCCCCCTGCACCAGTTCCTCAGCCACACATTCACCTGCCCCTCACAGGTGTGTGACAGAGACAGCCACCCAGAGATTACTACCCTGGGGGTCCTGCTTCTCAGCTTTCTACCTGGCTCCCTAAAATCTCTCTTCAGACCTCCTCACCCTGTCTACCTATGTCATTTTCTTGTGGGCATACTCAATAAATCCACCTAACCATAACTGACCCAGTGAAAATCTGCACCAAATGGGACAGTCAACCAGCGTGCAAATGATAGCGCTGCCCAAATACAAAATTAAAGAAATAATAATAATAAAAAATAAATAAACAATAAATATCGAGAACATGAGATGAAGAGTCATTGAAGTGAGTCCATTGGTTGTGGGAACAGTTCAGTGACGGGCCGAGTGAAGTTATCCCCTCTGGTTCAGGAGCCTGATGGTTGAGGGGTAACAACTGTTCCTGAACCTGGTGGCGCGAGTCCTGAGGCTCCTGTACCTTCCTGATGGCAGCAGCGAGAAGAGAGCATGGCCTGGGTGGTGGGGGTCTCTGATGCTGCTTTCCTGTGACGGTGTTTCATGTAGATGTGCTCAGTGGAGGGGAGGGCTTTACCCGTGATGGACTGGGACCGTGTCCACTACCTTTTGTAGGATTTTCCATTCAAGTGCACTGGGGTTTCCATAACAGGCTGTGATGCAGCCAGTCAATACACTCTCCACCACACACCTATAGAAAGTTTGATAAAGTTGCCAAATCTTTGCAAACTCCTTGCTCTCCTCGTGGTTGCACTGACCGCTGGGTCCGGGAGATGTCCTCTGAAATAATACTTTAAAGTCCCTGACCCTCTCCACCTCTGATGAGGACTAACTCATGGACCTTCAGTTTCCTCCTCCTCCAAATCAGCTCCTTGGTCTTGCTGACGTTGAGTGAGGGGCTGTTGTTGTGACAGCACTCAGCCAGATTTTCAGCCTCTCTCCTGTGAGCTGATTCATCACCTCCTTCGGTTCGGTCAACGACAGCGGCGCCTTCAGCAAAATTGAACATGGCATTGCAGCTGTGTGTAGCCACACGGTCGTAGCTGTAAACTGAGTGGAGAAGGGGGAGAAGCACACAGCCTTGTGGTGCACCTGTGCTGATGGAGATCGTGGAGGAGGTGTTGCTGTCAATCCAAACTGACAAGTGAGGAGATCAAGGATTCAATTGCACCAGGAGATATTGAGGCCAACGTCCAAGGGCTTGTTGATTGGTTTTGAGGGGATGACGGTGTTAAATGCCGAGCTGTAATCGATATAAAGTGTTGGTGCCTGGCCAAGTGGTTAAGGCGTTCGTCTGGTGATTTGAAGGCCACTAGTTCAAGCCTTGGCTGAGGCAGCGTGTTGTGTCCTTGAGCAAGGCACTTAACCACACATTGCTCTGCGACGACACGGATAGATTGGAAGAATGGGCAGAGAAGTGGCAAATGAAGTACAATGTTGGAAAGTGTATGGTTATGCACTTTGGCAGAAAAAATAAACAGGCAGACTATTATTTAAATGGGGAAAGAATTCAAAGTTCTGAGATGCAACGGGACTTGGGAGTCCTCGTACAGGATACACTTAAGGTTAACCTCCAGGTTGAGTCAGTAGTGAAGAAGGTGAATGCAAAGTTGGCATTCATTTCTAGAGGAATAGAGTATAGGAGCAGGGATGTGATGTTGATAAGGCACTGGTGAGACCTCACTTGGAGTACTATGGGCAGTTTTGGTCTCCTTATTTAAGAAAGGATGTGCTGATGTTGGAGAGGGTACAGAGAAGATTCACTAGAATGATTCCGGGAATGAGAGGGTTAACATATGAGGAACGTTTGTCCGCTCTTGGACTGTATTCCTTGGAGTTTAGAAGAATGAGGGGGGACCTCATAGAAATATTTCGGATGTTGAAAGGCATGGACAGAGTGGATGTGGCAAAGTTGTTTCCCATGATGGGGGAGTCTAGTACGAGAGGGCATGACTTAAGGATTGAAGAGCGCCCATTCAGAACAGAGATGCGAAGAAATTTTTTTAGTCAGAGGGTGGTGAATCTATGGAATTTGTTGCCACGGGCAGCAGTGGAGGCCAAGTCATTGGGTGTATTTAAGGCAGAGATTGATAGGTATCTGAGTAGCCAGGGCATCAAAGGTTTTGGTGAGAAGGCGGGGGAGTGGAACTAAATAGGAGAATGGATCAGCTCATGATAAAATGGCGGAGCAGACTCGATGGGCCGAATGGCCTACTTCTGCTTCTTTATCTTGTGGTCTTGTGGACACTGGTGCTAAGCTGTATGGGTCCTAATGTCCTTCCCGTGGACAACATCGGTGGCGTGGAGAGGGGAGACTTGCAGCATGGGCAACTGCTGGTCTTCCATACAACCTTGCCCAGGCCTGCGCCCTGGAAACCTTCCAAGGCACAAATCCATGGTCTCAAGAGACGAACGGATGCCTATATAATCGATAAAGAGCATCCTGATGTGTGCACCTTTGCTGTCCAGATGTTCCAGGGTTGAGGTGGCATCTGCTGAGGACCTGTTATGACGATAGGCAAATTGGAGCGGATCCAAGTCGCTCCCCAGGCAGGAGTTGATAAGTTCCATCACCAACCCCTCAAAACACTTCATCACTGTGGATGTTAAGTGCTACTGGACGATGGTCAATGAGGCAGCTCACCATCTTCTTGGGCACGGGTATAACTGAAGCCTGCTCGAAGCAGGTGGGAAACTCAGACTGCCGAGGTGAGAGGTTAAAGATCTCAGTGGACACACCAGCCGGTTGACCAGCTCAGGTCTTTAGTACTCGGCCAGGTACCCCGTCTGGGCCGGATGCTATCCGGGGGTTCGCCCCCGAAGGCTGCTTGCACAGCGGAGACTGAAGTTGCAGGGTCATCGGGGGCTGTGGGAGTTCACGGTGTTTCGACAGTCAAAGGTGAAAAGCGAAGACATTGAGCTCATCTGGAAGCAAAGCCCTGTTGTCGCCCGCGTCGCTCGGTTTAACTTGATACGAGGTGACGGCATTTAATCCTTGCCAAAACTGTCGAGTATCCTTCGTTGTTTCAAGTCTGGTCCAGAATTGCCGCTTCTTCGGTGAGATGGGGTTTTTGGAGATCGTACCCGGATCTCCTGTGACTTTCTTGGTCGCCAGACCTGAACGTCTCTGATCCGGCCCTCAGCAGAGTGCCGACCTCATGGTTTATCCAAGGCTTCTGCTTGGGTGAAGACTGAATGATTTTGTGTGGACAGACTCATCTACAACTGTTTTAATAAAGTCCGTGACAACCATGGTGTCTTCTTCCAGACCCGCAGATGAGTGTTTGAACGCAGACCAGTCCACGGACTCTAAGCAATCCTACAGCCACTCGTCCGCCTCCCGCGACCACCTCTTTGTTGTAATTGGTTACATAGCGAAAATGGACAGCTATATGGACAGGAAAGGAATGGAGGGTTATGGGCTGAGCGCAGGTCGGTGGGACTAGGTGAGAGTAAGGGTTCGGCACGGACTAGAAGGGCCGAGGTGGCCTGTTTCCGTGCTGTAATTGTTATATAATCTCTGGAGCTTTGCTCTTTACTCTCTGTCTGTATGGGGTGTCAGGGAGGGGTATCACCTCTGGTGGGGGAACATGTCGCGTCCTTTTCAGGGCGGTTAGTCCACCTTTGGTCCCCACCTGGCACTCAGCTCTCACCTGTGGCTCCCCGGAACTGTTTGCATGTGACAGCGGCCACACCCCGGGCAACGGCTTCGACAAGCTGGCTAAACCAGGTGAGGGTAGCCGACGGGTCTCAAACCCTCGGTGTGATAAGGAGTTGTCTATCCCGGCATGTGAAGACAGACTCCGGCGGATTGAACAGGTGAGACCAATGGAAGGTCCAGCGGTCAAGAAGGCGGTCTCTGCAAGTGTCGTGGAACGTGTAGAGCAGGACAAGACGTAGAAGACGTCCTGGTCATCCACTGCGCCTAGTCCCATCTCCAGCCGTCACGACTCTGTCTTGCCACTGGATCCAGATGGGAATTGGGAAGAGAGAGTGAGGCTGACGCTGCGCAACTCTCCCTCACTTAACTCCAAATCACGGGCTAGTCTCGACACCATCATAATGGTGTCGGGGTCCTCATCGATGTCGACGATGGACGAACAACAACAGTATGCAGGGAGGAGAAAGGCAGCCCAGTGATCAGATTTACTGAAATGCAGTCTGGGTTTGCAACGGCAGGGATTCCGTATCTCAGTACAGTATTACGGTGGTCTAGTTTGTCGGGACCTCTGGTGCTGCAGGCTAAATGCTGATGGTAATTAGGTAGGGATTTCTTCAGACAAGCTTGCTTGAAGTCCCTGACTGTGATATGAAACGCGTCGGAGTGGGCAGTTTGTCTGGAGACTTCATCATGCAGTATCTCAAGCGATCAGGATTATGGAGAATTACGGCATTTGACTGCTGGGTCGGGGTACACGAGTTCGACAAAACCACCACCGAGAGTTTATCATGAAACACACACCTCCAACCTTATGCCCTTTCCGAATCAGCAGACGGGAGCCCCTTACTGCAGTGAAAACAGAACGTGTTTCTAATGGCCAGCGGGACACGTAGCGTCCGTGGAGGAACGTTTCGGATCGAGGAGCCACCTTCATTGGGTTTCTCTCCATGCATGCCCTGCACCTTCACCTCCGATTTCCAGTGCTTAGATAATCCTTAACGGAATGCCCTGGACCGACTGTATGACTTCGTCGTAACGCCCGGGACGGAATCTCACCGCGACGCTGCGAATGGGTAGGATCTCGCCGGGATACCCCGAATATGGCGGGGTGGATCGGACCGGGATACCCGAATATGGCGGGGTGGATCGGACCGGGATACCCCGAATGGGCGGGATCTCGCCGGGATACCCCGAACGGGACGCTCTGTCATGTCCAGACCAAACCACATTAATTCCCAGAATAAACTCCTACCGTAGTCACAGTTTGCAAAACAATCTTTACACCGCACCATGCAACATGTAACAATAAGCAACGAATTGACCAACTGATATTACAACTTATGTTATTGTAAAAGGCGATGCACGGGAACCCGTTACCGTAGTACCCGGTGTAGAGCGGTGAAGCCCCGCCCCCCGGGTGACGGAGGGACGGTCTGTGCGCAGGCGCACTGCTGCCGGGTCGGGATGGGCGGCCGGAGCCTGGTGATGAGCGCCTGGGCGCTGGTGGCCCTGGGCGCCGGCGGTGCGTGCTGGATGCTGGTGGGCCCGAGCGAGAAGCGCCACCAGGACATCGCCAAGGTAGTCTTTACCGGGGATGGTGGCGGTGGCAGGGGGCTGAAGGCGGAAGGTTGAGTGGGTGAAAGTGTGGGGCGGCTTCTCAGCTCACTCGGTGGCGGACGGAACGCGGGGCGTTCTGGGAGATGTAGTCTTTCCCCCCCACCCGAGCGACCTATAGCCGGGTGTTCCGCGAGGCATTCTGGGAGATGTAGTCAACGGAATTCTGCAGCTGCTGGAAATTCAAGCAACACACATCAAAGTTGCTGGTGAATGCAGCAGGTCAGGCAGCATCTGTAGGAAGAGGTACAGTCGACGTTTCAGGCCGAGACCCTTCGTCAGGACTAACTGAAGGAAGAGTGAGTAAGAGATTTGAAAGTGGGAGGGGGAGGGGGAGATCCAAAATGATAGGAGAAGACAGGAGGGGGAGGGATGGAGCCAAGAGCTGGACAGGTGACAGGCAAAGGAGACATGAGAGGATCATGGGACAGGAGGTCCGGGAAGAAGGAAAAGGGGGGGGGATCCAGAGGATGGGCAAGAGGTATATTCAGAGGGACAGAGGGAGAAAAAGGAGAGTGAGAGAAAGAATGTGTGTATGTAAATAAATAACAGATGGGATACGAGGGGCAGGTGGGGCCTCAGCGGAAGTTAGAGAAGTCGATGTTCATGCCATCAGGTTGGAGGCTACCCAGACGGAATATAAGGTGTTGTTCCTCCAACCTGAGTGTAGCTTCATCTTTACAGTAGAGGAGGCCGTGGATAGACATGTCAGAATGGGAATGGGATGTGGAATTAAAATGTGTGGCCACTGGGAGATCCTGCTTTCTCTGGCAGACAGAGCGTAGATGTTCAGCAAAGCAGCCTCCCAGTCTGCGTCAGGTCTCGCCAATATATAAAAGGCCACATCGGCAGCACCGGACGCAGTATATCACCCCTGTCGACTCACAGGTGAAGTGTTGCCTCACCTGGAAGGACTGTTTGGGGCCCTGAATGGTGATAAGGGAGGAAGTGTAAGGGCATGTGTAGCACTTGTTCCGCTTACACGGATAAGTGCCAGGAGGGAGATCAGTGGGGAGGGATGGGGACGAATGGACAAGGGAGTTGCGTAGGGAGTGATCCCTGCGGAATGCGGGGGGGTGGGAGGGAAAGATGTGCTTAGTGGTGGGATCCCGTTGGAGGTGGCGGAAGTTACGGAGAATAATATGTTGGACCCGGAGGCTGGTGGGGTGGTAGGTGAGGACCAGGGGAACCCTATTCCTAGTGGGGTGGCGGGAGGATGGAGTGAGAGCAGGTGTACGTGAAATGGGGGAGATGCGTTTAAGAGCAGAGTTGATAGTGGAGGAAGGGAAGCCCCTTTCTTTAAAAAAGGAGGACATCTCCCTCGTCCTAGAATGAAAAGCCTCATCCTGAGAGCAGATGCGGTGGAGATGGAGGAATTGCGAGAAGGGACCCTCCAACCTGATGGCATGAACATCTAACTTACGCTAATGCCCCACCTCCCCCTCGTACCCCATCTGTTACTTATTTTTATACACATTCTTTCTCTCACTCTCCTTTTTCTCCCTTTGTCCCTCTGAATATACCCCTTGCCCATCCTTTGGGTCCCCCCTCCCCCGTCTTTCTTCCCGGACCTCCTGTCCCATGATCCTCTGGTATCCCTTTTGCCTGTCACCTGTCCAGCTCTTGGCTCCATCCCTCCCTCTCCTGTCTTCTCCTATTATTTTGGATCTCCCCCTCCCCCTTTCAAATTCCTTACTAGCTCTTCCTTCAGTTAGTCCTGACGAAGGGTCTCGGCCGGAAACATCGACTGTACCTCTTCCTAGAGATGCTGCCTGGCCTGCTGCATTCACCAGCAACTTTTATGTGTGTCTCTAGGAAGAGGTACAGTCGACGTTTCAGGCCGAGACCCTTTGATGTGTGTTGCTGGGAGATGTAGTGTTTTGTTTCCTTCCTGAAAGACCCAAAGCTACATGATCCGCAGGGCATTCTGGGAAATGTAGTGGCTGGGCCAACCCCACCGCCAGGTGATCCCATCATCACATGCTCCCACCACCTGACCTGCCCATCACGTGATCCAGCTGCCACCATTCCCAGTCTCCAGTCCCATTTCCCACCACCCCCAATCTGACTCCCACCCACCTCAGCAAATTCCTCAGTCTAACCCTCCCCCATCCCAACGGTCCCCTCAATTTAATCCCCACTCATTCTGAACAGCCCACTCCGACCAACCTCCCTCAACTAACCCCATTCCACACCTCCTCACTCCTCACCAGGCCAACATCCTTGTCACACTCCTGTCCTCAAGTTGGATTTGGCCACGATACGGCGTGGGAGCACAGCTGTTAGTTCACAGTGACGCACAGCATCAACGACCAAGATTCAGATGAACTTATCGAAACATTGGGTGGTGGTGTGGAGATATGTCTCGACCGAAGGAGGTCTTCCCTCCGCTAGCCTGCAGCTCACCCTTGGGCATGGTGTGGCTGCTGCTGATCAACCCCCCCAGGGTCATGTGAAGCCCACGGGAGCTGGTGGTGGATGGTCGTATGACCACTGATGCCAGGCAGACAATCTCTGAAGAGTATCAATAATGGCTGGGGTCACCCATCTGGTAAAGACACTGCCCAGGAGAAGGCAATGGCAAACCATTTCTGTAGAACAATCTTGCAAGAGCGACTATGGTCTTGAGACTGTGATCACCCACGACTTCCGAGGCGGTACAGAATGATGCAGGTGATGTGAGAGGGAAGCATTAGATTGATGTTAGAGTAGGTTAAAAAGTTAGCACAGTATTGTGGGCTGAAGGGCCTGTACTGTGCTGTACTGGGCTACATTCAATTGCTTTACATGCTCGGACCGTGGTGGAGATGTGGTCGGTGTAGAAGGTTGTCGAAGGCTACAACGGGACATTGACTGGACACAGGGCCGGGCTGAGAAGTGGCAGATACAGTTCAGCTGAGGAAGTGTGAAGTGATTCACCATGGAAGTTTCAGCCTGAGGGCAGAGTACAGGGTTAATGACAGGATTCTTAGCAATGTGGAGGAACAGAGGGGTCTTGAGATCCACGTCCATAGATCCCTCAAAAGTTGGCGCACAAGTTGATAGGGTGGTTGACAAGGCGTTTGGTGTGTTGGCCTTCATTAGTTGGGGGATTGAGTTCCAGACCCGTGTGGTAATGTTACAGCTCTATAAAACCCTGGTCAGACCACACTGGGAGTATTGTGTTCCGTTCTGGTCGCTCCATTATAGGAAGGATGAGGAAGCTTTAGAGAGGGTGCAGAGGAGATTCAGCAGGATTTCCATAGTTTGCGCAATGAAGAGAGATTGAGGGAGTGGTTTTACTGGCATTGAGGGCGATTCTTACCGCATCTCATGACAGAGATGAGTTAAACCCAATGTGTTGTCCCTCTCCACAGCACCTCCCGGAACTGAACCGGGCCCAGTGGGAGGACAGCAGGTCCAGGAACGCCGTGGCAATGGAGGCCATCAGGAGGTCCGCGGAGACACAGAGGAACGTGGCTTTGGTCAAGGAATGGAAGAAGGTATTTCAGTCGGACCCCCTACCCGGGGAGCCGGAGAAGGGAGCCAACGATCGGAAATGACGTTGGGGAACGGACGAGGCAATGGTGGCCACAAGGGGGCAGGACAGCACTAAAGCAAGGCCTTTGGTCCAGCTCATCCTCGCTGAATGGACTGTGAGCTGTGTCTGGGAAACCAGTCAGATGAAGTGTAGATATTAAACTTTTCTCTGTATGTGATTAAACCTGGTGAACTTTTTGATATTAATCTTTGTGGTCTCACCTGTCACCTCCCAGAGTCTCACTTCATCCCCTTCTCCCCCACCCACCCACCTTCCCCCTCACCTGGTCTCACCTGTCACCTCCCAGTGTCTCACTCATCCCTCCTCTCCCCCACCCACCCACCTTCCCCCTCACCTGGTCTCACCTGTCACCTCCCAGTGTCTCATTTCATCCCCCCTCTCCCCCACCCACCCACCTTCCCCCTCACCTGGTCTCACCTGTCACCTCCCAGTGTCTCACTTCATCCCCCCTCTCCCCCACCCACCCACCTTCCCCCTCACCTGGTCTCACCCATCACCTCCCAGTGTCTCACTTCATCCCCCTCTCCCCCACCCACCCACCTTCCCCCTCACCTGGTCTCACCTATCACCTCCCAGTGTCTCACTTCATCCCCCCCTCTCCCCCACCCACCCACCTTCCCCCTCACCTGGTCTCACCTATCACCTCCCAGTGTCTTATTTCATCCCCCCTCTCCCCCACCCACCCACATTCCCCCTCACCTGGTCTCACCAATCACCTCCCAGTGTCTCACTTCATTCCCCCCTCTCCCCCCCCCCACCCACCTTCCCCCTCACCTGGTCTCACCTATCACCTCCCAGTGTCTCACTTCATCCCCCCTCTCCCCCACCCACCTTCCCCCTCACCTGGTCTCTCCCATCACCTCCCAGTGTCTCACTTCATCCCCCTCTCCCCCACCCACCCACCTTCCCCCTCACCTGGTCTCACCTGTCACCTGCCAGTGTCTCACTTCATCCCCTCTCTCCCCCACCCACCCACCTTCCCCCTCACCTGGTCTCACCTATCACCCCCCCAGTGTCTCACTTCATCCCCCCTCTCCCCCACCCACCCACCTTCCCCCTCACCTGGTCTCACCTGTCACCTCCCAGTGTCTCACTTCATCCCCCCTCTCCCCCACCCACCCACCTTCCCCCTCACCTGGTCTCACCCATCACCTCCCAGTGTCTCACTTCATCCCCCTCTCCCCCACCCACCCACCTTCCCCCTCACCTGGTCTCACCCATCACCTCCCAGTGTCTCACTTCATCCCCCCCTCTCCCCCACCCACCCACCTTCCCCCTCACCTGGTCTCTCCCATCATCTCCAAGTGTCTCACTTCATCCCCCCTCTCCCCCCCCCTCCACCTTCTTATTCTGGCTTCTTCGCCGTTCCTCTCTCGTCGTGATGAAGGGTCTCGGCCTGGAGCATCAACTGTTTATTTGCATCCAGTCATGCTGCCCGGCCTGCTGAGATCCTCCAGCGTAGTGTGTGTGTTGCTCTGGATTCCCAGCGTCCGCAGCGTCTCCTGTGTTTCTGAAGACGAGGTGCTGTTCCTGCTGCCTGATAGTGGCCTCATTGCTGCAGGGGAGGAGACCATGGACTGGCGTGTTGGAACGGGAAGTAGAATGAAAATGGACGGGTTTTACTTCCTGAACGAGATCCATTCTGAGATCTAAAGAGCTGTGCAAAAATACAGCAAACCAGGCCCGTCTAGTCCGTGCGAGAATGTGGAGCCATTTAATCTACCTCCTGCCATCGACTATAGCCCTCCATACACCAACTATTCACGTATCTATCCAAATTTGTCGTAGAAAGCAGCATCCATCGTCAGAGATCCCCACCACCCAGGACATGCTCTCTTCTCACTGCTGCCATCACGTAGAAAGTCCAGGAGCCTCAGGACTCGCACCACCAGGTTCAGGAACAGTTACTGCCCCTCGACCATCAGGCTTCTGGACAAAAGGGGATGACTCCACTCACTCCAACACTGAACTGTTCCCACAACTTATGGACTCTTCATCTCATGTTCTCGATATTTATTGCTTATTTATTTTTATCATTATTATTTCTTTCTTGTTGTATTTGCAGTCTGGTTGATTGTCCAGGTTGGTGTGGTCTTTCATTGTTGGTTGTTATTCTGTTATTGCATTTATTGAGTATTCCTGCAAGAAAAGGAATCTCGGGGTTGTGCAGGAGTACTTTGATAATCATTTTACAATGAACTTTGAACGTGTATATCGTTGATAATAAATTTCACTGTGATTTGGATGGATCATGAGGTAGGTTCATACAAGGCCAGCACAACATAATGGGCCGAAGGGCCTCCTCTGTTCTGTGTTCTGTATCATTGCCCATCGAACTGAATGAGTCCAGTTCCTTCCCTCTGCCACTGAATCCTCCAAGTGTGGACAAGGGCAGCTTGAAACCTACGCAATGCGATCAGAATCACCAGCACACGTCATGAATTTTGTTGTTTTGTGGCAGCAGTACAGTGCAATAGCTAGTAATAAAATAACAAGTACATTACTATAAGAAATATATATAAATTACATTAAGTAAGAGGTGCAAAAGAGAGTGAAAAAAAGGTTGTGTTCATGGGTTCAATGTCCATTCAGAAATGGGATGGCAGAGGGGAAGAAGCTGTTCCTGAATCGTTGGGTGTGTGCCTCCTCCCTGATGGTAACAAGGAGAACTCGGCATGTCCTGGGTGATGGGGGTCCTTAATGATGGACGCTGCCTTCTTTGAGGCATGGCCTTTTGAAGGTGTCCTCGATTCTGGGGAGGCTGGTGCCCATGATGGGGCTGGCTGAGTTTGCAACTTCCTGCGGCAATTCCCGATCCTGTGCTGTGGCCCCTCCGTACCGGACGGTGATGCAGGCAGTTAGGATGTGCTCCACGGTGCGTCTGCAGGAATTTGCAGGAGTCTTTGGTGGCACACCACGTCTCCTCAAGTTCCCGATGAAACATAGCTGCCGGTGTGCCTTCTTTGTAATTGCGTTGGGTCCAGGATTGATCCCCGGAGATGTTGATATCTGGGAACTTGAAACTGCTCACTCTTTCCACTGCTGATCCCTGAATGAGGACTGGTGTGTGTTCCCTCGTCTTATCCTTCCTGAAGTCCACAATCAATTTCCTGCTGTTAAGGTCGTTGTTGCGACACCACTTAACCAGCTGATCTGTCTCGCTCCTGTCTGCCTCCTTGTCACCATCTGAGATTCTGCCAAAAATAGTCGTGTTGTCAGCAACTTTACAGATGGAGCTTGAGACGTACTTATGGATTTCATCACAGTTTCCTGCTCTTCCTCTGCTCCCTGAAGACTTGAGAGCATTACGGGAATAATTCTGGAACATCAATTAATTGTCGACACTGTCGTCAATCACTTAACGTACTGCAACTTTGTGATCGGTTAATAGAAGTTCTCTGGCAGAAATTGGAATTTCATTTTGTTTATTCGGTTGTTTTCAGGGCTGTGAGGAGTTCAAAGTAAATTTATTATCAAAGTACACATATGTTACCATGTACGACACCGAGATTTCACCTCCCCCCCTCCTCTACCCACACTGCAATACTTTTTCCTCACCCTCCCCACAGCGTGCACTCCCTCCTCAAAGCCCGACCCCCCCCCGCAGTGTGGTGCTCTCTCTTCACTGCCCGCTCCCACAGGGTGACGCTCCCTCCCGCAGTTCGGGGGATTCGCCACTGGGTGGCAGCCTTGAGCCGGGTGTGACTGGCTGACTGCCCGCCGTGCAGCAAGTCCCGAGACCAGACTGACCGGAAGGAAGGTCCCGCTGTTGGCCGACCGACCACCTCCCGGGACCGGGCGCCCAAAGCCGGGGGCTGAAACGCAACCAGAACAGTCCCTTCGAGAGGAGCTGCAATCCCTGGCACTTAATTTTGCCGATGTACCGAAGGAAGTGTGAAGAGACGCTTTAATTTGCAGGCGACCCACTCGGATAACTTTATTGCCGCAGTATGTCGGGGCAGAACGAGGAGAAACGATAACAGAATGCGGAATGAAGTGTTACGGAGAGAGGGCGGCACCTTACTGCGCCAGTGACCCGGGTTCAAATCCCGCCGCTGCCTGTAAGGAGTCTGTACGTTCTCCCTGTGACCACGTGGGTTTCCTCCGGGTGCTCCGGTTTCCTCCCACAGTCTGAAGCCGCACCATTTAGGGTTAGTACGTTGTGGGCATGCTCGGTTGGCGTCGCATTTCCCTCGGACTGTGTGGCTCGTTGATGCAAACGATGCATTTCCAGTATGTTTCGATGTGCACACGGCTAACAAGATGATCTTTTAATCTCAGTGCAGGCAGACAGGTGCAAAGCCAAAACGAGTTAGTCTGTGAGGTCCACAGGCCCCTCGGTTAGTTCTAAGGGTTGATGGCTTATATAAAAAAAAAGTTGGGAACACCCACTCTAGAGTTTACAGAAAATGCTGAGCGGCAGTTCTGTGGGTGAAAACGCCTTGTTGATGAGAGAGGTCAGAGGAGAATGGCCAGACTGGTTCAAGCTGACAGGAGGGCGACAGTAACTCAAATAACCACCCGTTACAACAGTGGTGTGCAGAACAGCATCTCTGAACACACAGCACGTCAAATGATGGAAATGAACGGGCTACAGCAGCAGCAGGAGACCACACTCCTGTACCTAATAAAGTGGCCACGGGGTGTGAACCGACTCGGGAAGGGGCAATACTGGACCTTTTCTTAGGAAACACTCTCAGGCCACCCAGGCCATGCTCCCTTCTCACCGCTGCCATCAGATAGAAGGTCCAGGAGCCTCAGGACTTGTACCACCAGGTTCGAGAACAGTTACTACCCTCCAACCATCAGGGGATAACCACACTCACTTGCCCATCCATTAAGACGTTCCCACAGCCAAAGATCTCACTTTAAGGACTCTTTATCTCATGTTCTCGTTGTTTATTGCTATTTATTAATATTTCCATTTGCACAGTTTGTTGTCTTCTGCACTCTGGTTGATCTTTCATTGATCCTGTTTACAGTTACTATTCTATAGATTTGCTGAGTGTGCCCACAGGAAAATGGATCTCGGGGTCGTATGTGGTGACTGTATGTACTTTGATAATTAAATTTACCTGGAACTTTGAACTTTTGAACTTTGCGTGTGGTGGGCTGACTAACTGAAGTGGCAGTTGGGTTCAGCGAGAATCCTATGAGTTTTAAAATAGCTCTGGATAAAGGTAGAACAGGTCCACGAGGCCTAGAGCGGAACTGGGACAGATCCATCCGTGAGGGCGTTGGACAGGACCCAGCTGGGGTTGACTGGGTGACTCTATTTAAAGGAAAAGCTGGAAGCTGGTGGGGGGGGGGTAGGGTGGTTGTTCAGGGAGTAAAAGGAGTTCAGGGCCACCAAGTTCCTGTTGGGTGATGGGCCAGCCTACCAAGTTTATGGAAGCCAGGCTAACGAGATATTGTGGCTCTGATCAGGAAGGAGTAGGAATTGTATGGCGCATTCAGGCAGCCGGGTACAAATGGCTCCCTCGACGAATATGACAAGTCTAAGACCAGACTTAAGCGAGAAATCAGGAGAACAAAACGGAGCATGAAATGGATTTGGCAGGCGAGGTTAGAGATAATCCCAGGTGGTTGTTCGATTATATTAACAGTAAAGCGGTGACGGGGGAGCGACTAGGTGTCATGCTTCAGACTGATCAGCAGGGGGCGCAGCAGCTCTTCAGGCTCTGACATTCCTCTGCCTGATAATTAGATGATTATTTTTGCCTATGTCTTGTTTTAGTTATAGTGCACTGGTGCTGTGTTTAACTTCCCTCTGTTTTGTATGTCCTGGCTCAGCTTTGAGCATCTGTGGGCTTCCCCCCTCTTCCTTGGCCTCCTGTCCCATGATCGTCTCATATCCCCTTTGCCAATCACCTGTCCAGCTCTTGGCTCCATCCCTCCCCCTCCTGTCTTCTCCTATCATTTTGGATCTCCCCCTCCCCCTCGCACTTCCAAATCTCTTACTAGCTCTTCCTTCAGTTAGTCCTGACGAAGGGTCTCGGCCCGAAACGTCGACTGTACCTCTTCCTAGAGATGCTGCCTGGCCTGCTGCGTTCACCAACAACTTTTATGTGTGTTGCTTGAAATTCCAGCATCTGCAGATTTCCTTATGTTTCAGCTTTGAGTTTACCTACTGTGTGTGTGTGTGTGTGTGTGTGTGTGTGTGGTGATTCTTAAGTTCCCAACAAACCAATCCTCAGAATCAAGTTTAATATCAGTGGCACATGTCGTGAAATTTGTGAACTTAGCAGCAGCAGTACAATGCAATACATAATAATAGAAAAAAAAAGTGAATTACAGTGAATAGATTAAATTGTTAAGATAAGTAGTGCAAAAACAGAAATAAAAAGTGGTGAGGTAGTGTTCACGGGTTTAATCTCCATTCAGAAATCGGACGGCGGAGGGGAAGAAGCTGTTCCTGAATCGCTGAGTGTGTGTCTTCAGGCTCCTGTACCTTCTCCTTGATGGTAGCAATGAGAAGAGAGCATGTCCTGGGTGGTGGGGGTCCTTAATAATGGACACTGCCTTTCTGAGGCATCGCTCCTTGAAGATGTCCTGGATACTCCGGAGGCTGGTGCCCATGATGGAGCTGACTGAGTTTACAACTCTCTGCCGTTTACTCTCGATCCTGTGCAGTAGCCTCTCCCACCAGCAGATGGTGATGCAGCCAGTCAGAATGCTCTCCACGGTATGTCTATAGATGTTTTTGAGTGTCTTAGGTGAAAAGCCAAACCTTCTCAAACTCCTAATGAGATATAGCCGCTGCCGTACCATCCTATAGCTGCGTCGATACGCTGAGACCAGGTCAGATCCTCAGAGCTACTGAAACTTAGGAATCTGAATCTCCACCTCTGATCCCTCTGTGAGGACTGGTGTGTGTTCCCTTGTCTTACCCTTCCTGAAGCCTACGATCAGCTCTTTGGTCTTACTGACACTGAGTGCAAGGTTGTTTCTGTGACAGCACTCGACTAGCTGGTATATCTCTCGAAAACATTCTTTGTTGAACTCTGTCCTTGTCGCTGGTCTCCTCTGTGCTTGCACCCAGCCGGTCTACGTCTCTCCCGATGATCGGCAGGTTAATGATACTGAACTGAACTTCACCAGACGTGGCCTGGTGCAACCCCTCCTGCTACACTTGGCCCTCTGAAAGACCGTCAGGAGCCACACGTGATGGCCATGAATTTTTATAGAGTCACAGATTCTCCTTGTTGCTTAACATAGAACGTAAAACAGTACAGCACAGTACAGGCCCTTCAGCCCACAATGTTGTGCTGGCCCTCAAACCCTGCCTCCCATATAATCCCCCACCTTAAATTCCTCCATATACCTGTCTAGTAGTCTCTTAAATTTCACTAGTGTATCTGCCTCCACCACTGACTCAGGCAGTGCATTCCACGCACCAACCACTCTCTGAGTAAAAAACCTTCCTCTAATATCCCCCTTGAACTTCCCACCCCTTACCTTAAAGCCATGTCCTCTTGTATTGAGCAGTGGTGCCCCGGGGAAGAGGCGCTGGCTATCCACTCTATCTATTCCTCTTAATATCTTGTACACCTCTATCATGTCTCCTCTCATCCTCCTTCTCTCCAAAGAGTAAAGCCCTAGCTCCCTTAATCTCTGATCATAATGCGTACTCTCTAAACCAGGCAGCATCCTGGTAAATCTCCTCTGTACCCTTTCCAATGCTTCCACATCCTTCCTATAGTGAGATGACCAGAACTGGACACAGTACTCCAAGTGTGGCCTAACCAGAGTTTTATAGAGCTGCATCATTACATCGCGACTCTTAAACTCTATCCCTCGATTTATGAAAGCTAACACCCCATAAGCTTTCTTAACTACCCTATCCACCTGTGAGGCAACTTTCAGGGATCTGTGGACATGTACCCCCAGATCCCTCTGCTCCTCCACACTACCAAGTATCCTGCCATTTACTTTGTACTCTGTCTTGGAGTTTATCCTTCCAAAGTGTACCACCTCACACTTCTCCGGGTTGAACTCCATCTGCCACTTCTCAGCCCACTTCTGCTTCCTATCAATGTCTCTGCAATCTTCGACAATCCTCGACATTATCCACAACACCACCAACCTTTGTGTCGTCTGCAACCTTGCCAACCCTCCCTTCTACCCCCACATCCAGGTCATTAATAAAAATCATGAAAAGTAGAGGTGGGCAGATCCCCAGGGCCTGACCAGGTGCTCCCCGCCCCCCCCAGACCTTATGGGAGACCAGGGAAGAAATCACAGAGGCCCTTGTAGAGCTAATTGATTCAGCACTGACCCCACTGGACAAGTTCCAGGAGACTAGAGGCTGATGCTATTCCATTGTTCAAGAATCAGAACAAGGGTAGGCCAGGGAACCACAGGCCAGTGAGCCTGGAGGGAATTCCGAGGGACGGGATTTAACATCACTTGGATAGTCGAGGCCTGGATTGGGGATAGTTAGCCTGGTTTTGTGAGCGGGATGTCATGTCTGACAAATCTTTTGGAGATTTTCAAAGAGGTAACTGATGAGATAGATGAAGGTGAGGTTGTGGACGTTGTTGATGTGAGGCCTTTGACGAGGTCCTGCATGGCAGGCTGATCTGAAAGGTTAGGTCACGTGGGTTCAGGGGGAGCTGGTGAGGTGGATTCAGAATTGGCTCGATGATCAGAAGCTGGGGCCTGTGACTACCACTACAGCTTTCAAACATGTCCTTCGGCCCATCTAGTCCGTGTCAGCTGGTCTGCCTCCTCCCATCTGCCTGCACTCCCATCAGACCCCCCCCCATACCCCTCCCGCCCAGTATGTGTGCAAACCTCTGAAATCGAGCTTGCATGCACCCATTTAGTGCTGGCAGCTCGTTCCACACTCTCACCACCCTCTGAGTGAAGAAGTTTCCCCTCATGTTCCCCTTTCACCTTTCACCCTTAGCCCCATGACCTCTAGTAGTAGTCCCACCCAACGTAAGTGGAAAAAACCCAGCTTGCATTTATCCTATCTATAACCCACATAATTTTGTCTACTCCTATCAAATCTCCCCTCAATCTTCTGCATTCTAGAAAATAATGTCCTACCCTATTCAATCTTCCCTTATAACTCAGGTTCTCCAGACCCGGCAACATCCTTGTAAATTTTCTCTGCACTCTTTCAATCTTATTTACATCTTTCCTGTAGGTTGGTGACCAAAACTGCACACAGTGCTCCAAATTAGGTCTCCCCAATGTCTTATAGAACTTCAGTATAACATCCCGACTCATTGGCTGTAGGCCAATGTGCCAAAAGCTTTCTTTACAACCCTATTTGTCTGTGATACCACTTTCAATGAATTATGGACCTGTATTCCCAGATCCCTTTGTTCTACCACACTCCTCAGTGCCCGACCGTTCTCTGTGTAAGACCCACCCTGGTTGGTCGTACTGAAGTGCATCTCCTCGCACTTGTCTGCATTAAATTCCATCTGACATTTTTCAGCCCATTTTTCAAGATCCCGCTGCAAGCTTCGATTGTCTTCCTCCCTGGCCACTACACCCCCGGTCTTGATGAGATTCACAAATTTGCTGACCCAGTTAACCACGTTATCATCCAGGTTATTGATATAGATGGCAAACAACAAATGACCCAGCACCGATTCCTGCAGCACCCCACTAGTCAGAGGCCTCCAGTCAGAGGGACAACAATTACCACCACTCTCTGTCTTCTCCCACAAAGCCAATGTCTAATCCAATTCACTACCTCATCTTGAATGCCAAACAACTGAACCTTTTTGATCAACATCCCATGTAGGACCTTGTAAAATGCCTTACTAAAGTCCACGTAGACAACATCCACTGCCTTGCCTTCATCAACTTCCCTGGTAACTTCTCAAAAAGACTCTATAAGTTTGGTTAGACATGACCTACCACACATGAAGTCAAGCTGATCAGTCCCTGTCTATCCAAATATATATATAGTCCCTGAGAATACCTTCCAATAACTTTCCCACTACTGGTGTCAGGCTCAGCAGCCTATAATTTCCTGGTTTATTTTTAGAGCCTTTCTGAAACATGGAACAATATTAGCTGTCCTCCAATCCTCCGACACCTCATCCATGGCTAAGGGTGTTTTAAATATCTCCGCCAGGGCCCCCGCAGTTTCTGCACTGGCCTCTGACAGGGTTTGAGGGAACACCTTGTGACGCTCTGGGGAATTGCCCCCGAATAGCACACACTTTCTCCTCTGTTCTCTCTCTGTACAGGGACGGTAACCCGACTGCGGCTTTGCCACACTTCGACAGGCTCTGTGTCTGTTTTCCTGGGTAAATACAGATGCACAGAAAAATCCATTTAAGATCCCCCCCATCTCTTTCGGCTCCGTGTATAGATGGCCATGCTGATCTTCCAGAGGACCAATTTTGTCCCTTGCTATCCTTTCGCTCTGTATATAGCTACTTGGGATTCATTTTCACCTTGTCTGCCAGAACAACCTCTTGCCTCCTTTCAGCCCTCCCGATTTCCTTCTCAAGTGTGCCCTCGAGTGCCTCATTTGGTCCTTCCTGCCTGCAACCCCTTCTTCTTCCTAACCGGGGCCTCAATACCCTTCAGAAACCAAGGTCCCCTAAACCTGATATCCTTGCCTTTTATTCCGACAGGAACTTACAAACTCTGTCTTCTCTAAATTTCACTTTTGAAGGCCAAGTACACCTTTGCCAGAAAACAGCCTGCCCCGGTCCACACCTGCCAGATAGTTTCTGATACCACCAAACCTGGCCTTTCTCCAATTTTTAGATTAGACTAGATTAGATTACGAGGACATGCAGTCCCCTTTTATTGTCATTTAGTAATGCATGCATTAAGAAATGATAAAAATGTTTTTCCAGAATGATATCACGAAAACACATGACAAACCGACTTAAAAACTAACAAGAACCACATAATTATAACATATAGTTACAACAGTGCAAATAATACTGTAATTTGGTAAGAACAGACCATGGCACAGTCAAAGTCTCAAAGTCCCATCATTTCATGCAGACGGTGAACCTCCAGCGCCGCCAACTTGCCGATGCAGCGTCCTGGAAGCATCCGACTCTGAGTCCGTCCGAAAACTCCAAGCCTCCGACCAGCTCTCTGACACCGAGCACCGAGCACCATCTCTGCCGAGTGTTCCAACCCCGGCCCCAGCAACAGGCAATAGGCAAGGCTGAGGATTCGGGGCCTCCGTCTCCGGAGACTCTCGATCCCGCAGTAGCAGCGGCAGCGAAACGGGCATTTCAGAAGTCACTCCAGGTGTTCTTCCGTGCTTCTTCACGTCTGTCCCCATCAAATCCAGATTGTGCACGGCCCCCTAGTTACAAATAATCGATAGTCATTCGGAACGGCCATCTTCTCCTCCCTCCTTCCTCCAATTTAGAATCTCAACCCAAGTACCAGACCTATCCCTTTCCACAGTTACCTTGGAACTACTGGCATTATGATCACTAGACGCAGAGTTTTCCCTTCACAAACTTCTGCCACCCTGTGTCTTCTGGCCTGTCTCATTCCTTACTAGCAGATCAAGTATTGCACAATCTCCCTCGTTGGGACGTCTGTATATTGATTAAGGAAACTTCCCTCAACACTTTTCAGAATCAGAATCTGGTTTAATATCACTGGTGTATGTCATGAAATTTGTTGTTTTGTGACAGCAGTACAGAGCAATACATAATTTAAAAAATCTATGCATCAAGTTCCTTGGGGTGCAGATGTCGGACAATCTCACCTGGTCCAGGAACACCACTGGGATTGTGAAACGGGCCCAGCAGAGATTGCACTTTCTGAGGAAGCTTAAACAAGCATCACTCCCCACTAACATCTCAACTACATTCTACAGAGGCGTGGTTGAGAGTGTGCCGACCTTTTGCATCACAACCTGGTACTCCAGCTGCAGTGCTGTCGACAAAAAAGCCTTGCAGAGGGTGGTTAGGGGAGCAGAGAAGGTTATTGGGGTCTCCCTACCTTCTGTCCAAGACCTCTTTCAGAGTCAATGCCTCCAGAAGACACGGTACATCATTAAAGACCCCTCACACCCTCTCCATGAACTGTTTGTTCTTCTGCCATCAGGCAAACGTTACAGAAACGTCAAAACTAAAACCACAGGGCTACTAAACAGCTTCCTCCCACAGGCAGTCAGACTGTTAAATAGCTGCTCCACCTGACTCTGCTTTGGACACTTTTAACTCGCATCGGACACTCATAACTTGATTTTAACTGACATGTGGCTGTTGTGTTTTACTATTTATTGTTATGTTTATTATTTAGTGTTGCGTTTGTTATGTTATGATTGCACTGCCCCTGAGAAACGCTGTCTCATTCTGTCCTGCAGAGCTGATGTGCGGTTAGAATGACAATAAAGTTTTTTGAATCTTGAATCTTGAATTAAAATAAAAAAATAATTTGGTTATTATAAGCAGTACAAAACTAGAAATAAAAAAGTAGTGAGGTCGTGTTCATGGGTTCAATGTCCATTCAGAAATCGGATGGCCGAGGGGAAGAAGCTGTTCCTGAGTCATTGAGTGTGTGTTTTCAGGCTCCTGTACCTCCTCCCTGATGGTAGCAGTGAGAACTAGGCATGTCCTGGGTGATGGGGGTCCGTAATGATGGACGCTGCCTTTTTGAGGCATGGCCTTTTGAAGGAGTCTTTGATTCTGGGGAGGTTGGTGCCCATGATGGGGCTGGCTGAGTTTGCAACTTCCTGCGGCAATTCCCGATCCTGTGCTGTGGCCCCTCCGTACCGGACGGTGATGCAGGCAGATAGGATGTGCTCCACGGTGCGTCTGCAGGAATTTGCAGGAGTCTTTGGTGGCACACCACGTCTCCTCAAGTTCCCGATGAAACATAGCTGCCGGTGTGCCTTCTTTGTAATTGCGTTGGGTCCAGGATAGATCCCCAGAGATATTGACACCCAGGAAATTGAAACTGCTCACTGTCAAACTCTGTCCCATCCAATCCTTTTACAGTATGGGAATCCCAGTCAATATGGAAAATTAAAATCACCTACTATCACAGCAACTTTTAGAGGAATGGAGTCACAGGGTGCTATCGACAATAGACAATAGGTGCAGGACTAGGCCATCCAGCCCTTCGAGCCAGCACCCCCATTCACTGTGATCATGGCTGATCATCCACAATCAGTATCCAGTTCCTGCCTTATTCCCATAACCTTTGATTCCGCTATCTTTAAGAGCTCTATCCATCTCTTTCTTGAAAGCATCCAGAGACTTGGCCTCCACTGCCTTCTGGGGCAGAGCATTCCATATATCCACCGCTCTCTGGGTGAAAAAGTTTTTCCTCAACTCCATTCTAAATGGCCTACCCCTTACTCTTAAACTGTGGCCTCTGGTTCTGGACTCACCCATCAGCGGGAACATGCTTCTTGCCTGCAGCATGTCCAATCCCTTAATAATCTTATATGTTTCAATAAGATCCCCTCTCAGGCTTCTAAATTCCAGAGTATACAAGCCCAGTCGCTCCAATCTTTCGACATATGACAGTCCCACCATCCCGGGAATTAACCTTGTGAACCTACGCTGCACTCCCTCAATAGCAAGAATGTCCTTCCTCAAATTTGGAGACCAAAACTGCACACAGTACTCCAGGTGTGGTCTCACCAGGGCCCTGTACAGCTGCAGAAGGACCTCTTTGCTCCTGTACTCAACTGCCCTTGTTATGAACGCCAGCATGCCATTAGCTTTCTTCACTGCCTGCTGTACCTGCATGCTTACTTTCAATGACTGATGTACAAGAACACCTAGATCTCGTTGTGCTTTCCCTTTTCCTAACTTGATTCCATTTAGATAATAATCTGCCTTCCTGTTCTTACCACCAAAGTGGATAACCTCACATTTATCCACATTAAACTGCATCTGCCATGCATCTGCCCACTCACCCAACCTGTCCAAGTCACCCTGCATTCTCATAACATCCTCCTCATATTTCACACTGCCTCCCAGCTTTGTATCATATTGCTGCAGTATTTGCCCAGCTTTCTGGCAATTGACTGCTGTCTCCTGTAAGCCCCGCTGGCCGTTGGAAAGTCTACGACGGTTGTGGCCGATTATGATGGTTGTTCCTGTTCTGGACCTAATGGCGGCCATGGAGTCCGAGTCTTGAGCGGCAGACTCATTTGCAGTGGAACGGTCCTGAATCCTCTCGAGGGATCGCTGCTACAGCCTTCCCTCGCTCTCAGGCGGCCAACGGGTCCGCCCGACGCCTCTCCTCGAAGTTGTCGTGGGCGAGCCTTGCCGTCCCGTCCGGCCTTGAGCACGCTGTCCCGGCTGCCTCGGGCTCAGCCCGGCGCCTGCGACGTTAGCTGCCACCCAATCTTTAACATCTGCCGGACGATGCTGAGGATGTTCTACGAGTCTGTGGTGGCCAGTGCTATCATGTTTGCTGTTGTGTGCTGGGGCAGCAGGCTGAGGGTAGCAGACACCAACAGAATCAACAAACTCATCCGTAAGGCCAGTGATGTTGTGGGGATGGGACTGGACTCTCTGACGGTGGTGTCTGAAAAGAGGATGCTGTCCAAGTTACATGCCATCTTGGACAATGTCTCCCATCCACTACATAATGTACTGGTTGGGCACAGGAGTACATTCAGCCAGAGACTCATTCCACCGAGATGCAGCACAGAGCGTCATAGGAAGTCATTCCTGCCTGTGGCCATCAAACTTTACAACTCCTCCCTTGGAGGGTCAGACTCCCTGAGCCAATAGGCTGGTCCTGGACTTATTTCCTGGCATAATTTACATATTACTATTTAACTATTTATGGTTTTATTACTATTTAATTATTTATGGTGCAACTGTAACGAAAACCAATCTCTCCCGGGATCAATAAAGTCTGACTATGAACTTCTTGTGAGACCTCTCCTGCCCAGAGACATCACGCCGCACGGGGCTGTTTGGGAACTTGTGGGCTTTCTGGATGAAGGCCTCGATGCTCGTGGTCTCTGCTCTGTCTGTCACACAGTCCCAATAACACGGCCTGCCCTCTTCTCACCAATTCTCAAAGTAAGAGAGAAGAGCAGAAAGAATCTGTGGCGGGGAGGGGAGATTTCCTGTAATGTGCTGAATTGTCTTCCCAACTCTACAATGTAGACCAGGCGTCCCCCAACCTTTCTCAATATCACTGGCATATGTGGTGAACTTTGTGGACTTCATCGCAGCGGTACAATGCAGTACAAACTGAGTTATGGTAAGTACAAACAGGAGAAATTCTGCAGATGCTGGAAATCCGAGCAACAGGCAAAAAACGCTGGAGGAACTCGGCAGGCCAGGCAGCGTTGATGGAAAGGGGTAAACAGTGGACGTTTCGGGCCGAGACCCTTCGGCAGGACTGGAGAGAAACAGATGGAGAGTAGATTTAAAAGGAGGTGGGAGAGAGAGAGAAACACCAGGTGACAGGTGAATCCTGGAGGGGGAGGGGATGAAATAAAGAGCTGGGAAGTTGATTGGTGAAAGGGACAGTGGGCCATGGAAGAAAGAAAATGGGGAGGGGGTGGGCAGGAGGGCTAAGGGGAGATCTGATAGAGGTTTATAAGATTATGAGAGACATAGATAGAGTAGAGAGGGAGTATCTGTTTCCCAGGGTTGAAACATCAGAGGGCATGCATTAAAGGTGAGAGGGGGCAGGTTCAAAGGGGATGTGCGGGGTGGTGGATGCCTGGTGTGGTGGTGGAGGCAAATACATTGAGGACTTTTAAGAGATGTTTGGATAGGCACATGGTTGTGAGGAAGACGGACGGATATGGACATGGTGTAGGTAGGAGGGATTAGTATTTGGGTGTTTTTGATTTGTTTTTCAGCCGGTTCAACACAACATTGTGGGCCGAATGGCCTGTTCTCTTGCTGTGCTCTTCTATGTTCTAGTTCTATAAGACACAGGAGCAGAAGTAGGCCATTTGGTCCATCAAGTCTGTTCTGCCATTCTATCATGGCTGATTTATTATCCCTCTCAACTCCAAAGCTGGTAAGTGCAGAATTTGAGAAGCAGAGTGCAAAGGTGCCCTTGTTAAGTTATTGAGCTTTTGGCGCGGGGAAGACGAAAGCCACCTGTGTAAACGTCGAAGCGAGGGTGCAGACTGAGGCGAGAGGTGCGGAGACCTGGGCCGGCGCTACCTGATACCGTAGTGGACCAACAGTGGTTTAGACCAGGGCTGCGGCCATGTACAGAAAGCGAGGGGGGTGAGTTCCAGTCTCATCAGGGCGATGGAGAGCCCTGCATTAACCAGCAAGAGGTGGGACAATACAGGCCCTTTGGCCCACAATATTATGCTGACCTTTTAACCTAATCTAAGGTCAATCTAACGCTTCTCTCTGACATATTCAGAAGAATGAGGGGGGATCTCATTGAAACCTATCGAATATTGAAAGCCCTACATAGGGTGAATGTGGAGAGGATGTTTCCTATAGTGGGGGGAGTCTAGGACCAGAGGACACAGACAGAGTGGATGTGGAGAGGATGTTTCCTATAGTGTGGGAGTCTAGGACCAGAGGACACAGATAGATTGGATGTGGAGAGGATGTTTCCTGTAGTGGGGGAGTCTAGGACCAGAGGACATAGATAGAGTGGATGTGGAGACGATGTTTCCTATAGTGTGGGAGTCTAGGACCAGAGGACACAGATAAGAGTGGATGTGGAGAGGATGTTTCCTATAGTGTGGGAGTCTAGGACCAGAGGACACAGATAGAGTGGATGTGGAGAGGATGTTTCCTATAGTGTGGGAGTCTAGGACCAGAGGACACAGATAGAGTGGATGTGGAGAGGATGTTTCCCATAGTGGGGGAGTCTAGGACCAGAGGACACAGATAGAGTGGATGTGGAGAGGATGTTTCCTATAGTGTGGGAGTCTAGGACCAGAGGACACAGATAGAGTGGATGTGGAGAGGATGTTTCCCATAGTGGGGGAGTCTAGGACCAGAGGACACAGATAGAGTGGATGTGGAGAGGATGTTTCCTATAGTGGGGGAGTCTAGGACCAGAGGACACAGCCTCAGAACAAAGAGATGTCCCTTTGGGACAGAGATTAGGAGGAATTTCCTTAGCCAGAGAGTGTTGAATCTGTGGAGGCCGTCACTGGGTACATTTGAAGTGGAGGTCGATAGGTTCTTCATTATTTAGTGTGTCAAAGGTTACAGGGAGAAGGCAAGAGAATGGGGTTGAGGGGGATAATAAATCAGCCATGATGGAATGGCAGAGCAGACTCGATGGGCTGAATGGCTTAATTCTGTTCCTATGGTTCATGGTATTATGGAAAGAAACTCTGAACTTTGTGTGGCTCCAGAACCATTCTGACCTGACTTCCTTCCTGCTGTGAGCAGGGAACTGGGCACCTTTTTAGAGCCCACTGTCCCCATTTCTAGACTTCTTAAACGCCTATCCCAGATCGGTGACTGAATATTCCAGTCAGCTGGGGAGGTTGCATTTGGAAAACCGTTTTTCCCATTCCCAATTCAACATGCTGGTCCATGGCCTTCTCCTCCCATTCCCATTCCAACTCCAACATGTTGGTCCATGGCCTCTTCTTGCCATTCTGACATGTCAAAGGTCAAAGTTCAGAGTAAATTCAGAATCAAAGTACATATATGTCACTAGAGTACCCTGAAATTCATTTTCTTTCAGGTATTTCCCGCTGCTGCCTGTAAGGAGTTTATACGTTCTCCTTGTGGCCGCGTGGACTTCCTCCGAATGTCGAAAGACGCACTGGTTGGTAGGTTAATTGGCCATTGTAAATTGTCCAGTGATACTTATTTACTCCCTGCCCATTACGCCGCTGGTGTCTGGGGCAGCAATGAAGGTCCTGCGTCTCTGGTGGTGTTCATCGTGCCAGTAGCTTCCTCTTGGTTTTCACTACTGTCAGCCGTGCATAATCCAGGTGGAGACTCAGGAATACCGTCACACTCAGATGTGGAAGGATTCTTCATTGCTGTTTCTGAAACAATTTTGTTCGAGTCAGGGTGGTTATCCCTGAACCTGGAGGACTGGTGGACCACTCTCAGTCTGACCTCTAACCTTTGACCTGTTTGGCATGGGTGACCTACCGAGAGCCAAAGCGCAAAGCCCTGACTCCAGCCAACGTAGCCCTCCGGGATATCGAGGCACGCGGGCCTCCAAACCCTACCACAAGGTCGTGGTCCTCTGGGAAATGACCCCTGAGTAATACTGAGAACAGGAGTTGTAGAGTCCCTGAAAGTCAGCCTGTGGGTTGTGGGATCAGTTCAGAGTTGGGGTGAGTGAAGTTACCCACACTGGTTCAGGAGCCTGATGGCTGAGGGGTAATAACTGTCCCTGAACCTGGTGGTGTGGGGCCTGATGGCTGAGGGATAATAACTGTCCCTGAACCTGGTGGTGTGGGGCCTGATGGTTGTAGGGTAATAACTGTTCCTGAACCTGGTGGTGTGGGACCTGATGGTTGAGGGGTAATAACTGTTCCTGAACCTGGTGGTGTGGGACCTGATGGTTGAGGGGTAATAACTGTTCCTGAACCTGGTGGTGTGGGGCCTGATGGCTGAGGGGTAATAACTGTCCCTGAACCTGGTGGTGTGGGGCCTGATGGCTGAGGGGTAATAACTGTCCCTGAACCTGGTGGTGTGGGGCCTGATGGCTGAGGGATAATAACTGTCCCTGAACCTGGTGGTGTGGGGCCTGATGGTTGTAGGGTAATAACTGTTCCTGAACCTGGTGGTGTGGGACCTGATGGTTGAGGGGTAATAACTGTTCCTGAACCTGGTGGTGTGGGACCTGATGGTTGAGGGGTAATAACTGTTCCTGAACCTGGTGGTGTGGGGCCTGATGGCTGAGGGGTAATAACTGTCCCTGAACCTGGTGGTGTGGGGCCTGATGGCTGAGGGTTAATAACTGTCCCTGAACCCGGAGGCCTTGGTGCATCCTCCATGTTGGTCCGCGGCCTCCTCTACTGCCTCGGTGAGGCCTCACTCAGGGCTGGAGGAATGACTACCTCATATTCTGTCTGGGTGTGTGGGGGGCGTGCGAGGGCCTCTCAGGGTCCAACCCTAGGCCCCCGTTGCGGGAGGGGGAAGCGGGTAAGGCTGGCCAACGGGATTCTGGTGAAGCTGTAGAGGTGAATTCTGCCCCCCCCACCCCCCGTACAGTGGAGTCGACGGATTACAGCAACATTGGTGAACTCCAAACAGACCATCGAGTTCAGAATGATGGGGACGGGAGGGCACCAGTGGCCTACGCTCCACTGGGAGCCAAGGGCCTGAGGGGGCGAGTGGGTGGGGGCTGTGTTCCCTCACTCCCTGGCTCTCTAGTGCTTCTGTGAAACTCTTGGAAGCTTTAGTGTGAGGGGTGGGTTCTGACGTCCAGCAAATGCTCCAATGCACTCAGTATAGTTACCACGGTAATGTAGCAGGCATTACCACAGTGCACACACAGCAGCACCCTATAAATAACAATGATGTGACGGCCAGGTAATTCATCTTGGCGTTTATTATTGTCACACATACAGTGGAAAGCTCGGCCGGCCCACTGTTCGTACAGATCAGCTCGTTACACAGCCACACAGTCGCACAGAGCACTCAGGCAGAGCGGGGTTAAGCTGTACAGAAATTTGCCCCCGGAATTGCCTCGGGAATCTCCCCACCACCACCACCGTCCTCCACCAACTACGTTCGCAGGGTATCTGTGGAGGGACGAGGGTGGGGGAGGGAGAACAAGAGAAAGTGTGTGTGCGAGAGAGAGAGAAAGAAAGAGAGGTTGATAGAGAAAGAAAGAGGTAGGGAGAGAGAGAGGTAGATATGTAGAAAGAGAGATAGAGAGAGGAAGAGACAGAGGTAGATAAAGATAGAAAGAGAGAGAGGTAGAGAGAGAGATAGATAGAAAGAGAGCGTAAGAGGTAGATAGAGAAAGAGAGGTAGATAGACAAAGATACAGAGAGAAAGAGAGAGAGGTAGATAGATAAATAGTGAGGTAGATAGATAGACTGAGAATGTGTGTGAGAGAGCGGGAGAGGTTACAGTGAGAGATATAAATAGAGGGAGAGAGAAAGGAGCAGAGAGAGACTAACAGAAGGAGACAGGGAAATGGAGCGAGAATAAAGGGAGGTAGAGAGACACTGAAGGACAGACGGAAAGGAGTGAGAGAGAGAAAGCGTGTGTGAATGAGAGAGAGTGTGAGAGGGAGCGAGACAGCGAGAGAGTGAGAGAGCTAGCAAGAGAGAGAGAGAGAGAGAGATTGAGACCGAGACAGAGTGTGAGAGAGAGGAAAAGAGACAGAGAGATACAGTGTGAGAGAGCTATTGAGACAGAGTGAGAGAGAGACAGAGTGTGAGAGAGATATTGAGACAGAGTGAGAGAGAGACAGAGTGTGAGAGAGATATTGAGACAGAGTGAGAGAGACATTGAGACAGAATGAGAGAGAGACAGAGTGTGAGAGAGATATTGAGACAGAGTGAGAGAGAGACAGAGTGTGAGAGAGATATTGAGACAGAGTGAGAGAGAGATATTGAGACAGAGTGAGAGAGAGACAGTGTGTGAGAGATATTGAGACAGAGTGAGAGAGAGACAGAGTGTGAGAGATATTGAGACAGAGTGAGAGAGAGAGACAGAGTGTGAGAGAGATATTGAGACAGAGTGAGAGAGACATTGAGACAGAATGAGAGAGAGACAGAGTGTGAGAGAGATATTGAGACAGAGTGAGAGAGAGACAGAGTGTGAGAGAGATATTGAGACAGAGTGAGAGAGAGATATTAAGACAGAGTGAGAGAGAGACAGTGTGTGAGAGATATTGAGACAGAGTGAGAGAGAGACAGAGTGTGAGAGAGATATTGAGACAGAATGTGAGAGAGATATTGAGACAGTGAGAGAGAGACAGAGTGTAAGAGATATTGAGACAGAGTGAGAGAGAGACAGAGTGAGAGAGATATTGAGACAGAGTGAGAGAGAGACAGAGTGTGAGAGAGATATTGAGACAGAGTGAGAGAGACATTGAGACAGAATGAGAGAGAGACAGAGTGTGAGAGAGATATTGAGACAGAGTGAGAGAGAGACAGAGTGTGAGAGAGATATTGAGACAGAGTGAGAGAGAGATATTGAGACAGAGTGAGAGAGAGACAGTGTGTGAGAGATATTGAGACAGAGTGTGAGAGATATTGAGACAGAGTGAGAGAGAGACAGAGTGTGAGAGATATTGAGACAGAGTGAGAGAGAGAGACAGAGTGTGAGAGAGATATTAAGACAGAGTGAGAGAGAGACAGAGTGTGAGAGAGATATTGAGACAGAGTGTGAGAGAGATATTGAGACAGTGAGAGAGAGACAGAGTGTAAGAGATATTGAGACAGAGTGAGAGAGAGACAGAGTGAGAGAGATATTGAGACAGAGTGAGAGAGAGACAGAGTGTGAGAGAGATATTGAGACAGAGTGAGAGAGAGATATTGAGACAGAGTGAGAGAGAGACAGAGTGTGAGAGAGATATTGAGACAGAGTGAGAGAGAGACAGTGTGTGAGAGATATTGAGACAGAGTGAGAGAGAGACAGAGTGTGAGAGATATTGAGACAGAGTGAGAGAGAGACAGAGTGTGAGAGATATTGAGACAGAGTGAGAGAGAGAGACAGAGTGTGAGAGAGATATTAAGACAGAGTGAGAGAGAGACAGAGTGTGAGAGAGATATTGAGACAGTGAGAGAGAGACAGAGTGTAAGAGATATTGAGACAGAGTGAGAGAGAGACAGAGTGAGAGAGATATTGAGACAGAGTGAGAGAGAGACAGAGTGTGAGAGAGATATTGAGACAGTGAGAGAGAGACAGAGAGAGAGATATTGAGACAGAGTGAGAGAGAGACAGAGTGTGAGAGAGACATTGAGACAGAGTGAGAGAAATATTGAGACAGAGTGAGAGACAGAGTGTGAGAGAGATATTGAGACAGTGAGAGAGACAGAGTGAGAGAGATATTGAGACAGAGTGAGAGAGAGACAGAGTGAGAGAAATATTGAGACAGAGTGAGAGAGAGACAGAGTGTGAGAGAGATATTGAGACAGAGTGAGAGAGAGACAGAGTGTGATAGAGACAGAGTGAGAGAGAGAGAGTGAGAGAGATATTGAGACAGAGTGAGAGAGATATTGAGACAGAGTGAGAGAGAGACAGAGTGTGAGAGAGATATTGAGACAGAGTGAGAGAGAGACAGAGTGTGAGAGAGATATTGAGACAGAGTGAGAGAGAGAGACAGAGTGAGAGAGAGACAGAGTGAGAGAGAGATATTGAGACAGTGAGAGAGAGACATTGAGACAGAGTGAGAGGGATATTGAGACAGAGTGAGAGAGATATTGAGACAGAGTGAGAGGGAGACATTGAGACAGAGTGAGAGAGAGATATTGAGACGGAGTGAGAGAGAGACAGAGTGTGAGAGAGATATTGAGACAGAGTGAGAGACAGACAGAGTGTGAGAGAGATATTGAGACAGAGTGAGAGAGACATTGAGACAGAGTGAGAGAGATATTGAGACAGAATGAGAGAGAGACAGAGTGTGAGAGAGATATTGAGACAGTGAGAGAGAGAGAGAGAGAGAGAGATATTGAGACAGAGTGAGAGAGAGACAGAGTGTGAGAGAGATATTGAGACAGAGTGAGAGATATTGAGACAGAGTGAGAGAGAGACATTGAGAGAGAGACAGAGTGAGAGAGAGATATTGAGACAGACAGAGGGAAACATTGAGACAGAGTGAGAGAGATATTGAGACAGAGTGAGAGAGAGACAGAGTGTGAGAGAGATATTGAGACAGTGACAGAGAGACAGAGTGAGAGAGAGATATTGAGACAGTGAGAGAGAGAGACAGAGTGTGAGAAAGACATTGAGAGAGAGACAGAGTGTGAGAGAGACATTGAGACAGAGTGAGAGAGAGACATTGAGACAGAGTGAGAGAGACATTGAGACAGAGTGAGAGAGAGATATTGAGACAGAGTGAGAGTGAGACATTGAGACAGAGAGAGATATTGAGACAGAGTGAGAGAGAGAGAGTGAGAGATATTGAGACAGAGTGAGAGAGAGACAGAGTGAGAGAGAGACAGAGTGTGAGAGAGATATTGCGACAGAGTGAGAGAGAGACAGAGTGTGAGAGATATTGAGACAGTGAGAGAGAGACAGAGTGAGAGAGATATTGAGACAGAGTGAGAGAGAGATATTGAGACAGAGTGAGAGAGAGACAGAGTGAGAGAGAGATATTGAGACAGAGTGAGAGAGAGATATTGAGACAGTGAGAGAGAGATATTGAGACGGAGTGAGAGAGAGACAGAGTGTGAGAGAGATATTGAGACAGAGTGAGAGAGACATTGAGACAGAGTGAGAGAGATATTGAGACAGTGAGAGAGAGACAGAGTGTGAGAGAGATATTGAGACAGTGAGAGAGAGACAGAGTGAGAGAGAGATATTGAGACAGAGAGAGAGACATTGAGACAGAGTGAGAGAGATATTGAGACAGAGTGAGAGAGAGATATTGAGACAGAGAGAGAGACATTGAGACAGAGTGAGAGAGATATTGAGACAGAGTGAGAGAGAGACAGAGTGTGAGAGAGACATTGAGACAGAGTGAGAGAGAGAGTGAGAGATATTGAGACAGAGTGAGAGAGAGAGAGTGTGAGAGAGACATTGAGACAGAGTGTGAGAGAGAGACAGAGTGTGAGAGAGACATTGAGACAGAGTGAGAGAGAGACATTGAGACAGAGAGAGAGATATTGAGACAGAGTGAGAGAGAGAGTGAGAGATATTGAGACAGTGAGAGAGAGACAGAGTGTGAGAGAGATATTGAGACAGAGTGAGAGAGAGACAGAGTGTGAGAGAGATATTGAGACAGTGAGAGAGAGACAGAGTGAGAGAGATATTGAGACAGAGTGAGAGAGAGATATTGAGACAGAGTGAGAGAGAGACAGAGTGTGAGAGAGATATTGAGACAGAGTGAGAGAGAGACAGAGTGTGAGAGAGATATTGAGACAGAGTGAGAGAGAGACAGTGTGAGAGAGATATTGAGACAGAGTGGGAGAGAGACATAGTGTGAGAGAGATATTGAGACAGAGTGAGAGAGAGATATTGAGACAGAGTGAGAGAGACAGAGTGAGAGAGAGAGAGTGTGAGAGAGATATTGAGACAGTGAGAGAGAGACAGTGAGAGAGAAATATTGAGACAGTGAGAGACAGAGTGAGAGAGATATTGAGACAGAGTGTGAGAGAGATATTGAGACAGTGAGAGAGAGACAGAGTGAGAGAGACAGTGTGAGAGAGAGATATTGAGACAGAGTGAGAGAGATATTGAGACAGAGTGAGAGAGAGACACAGTGTGAGAGAGATATTGAGACAGAGTGAGAGAGAGATATTGAGACAGAGTGAGAGAGAGACAGAGAGAGAGATATTGAGACAGAGAGAGAGACATTGAGACAGAGTGAGAGAGAGAGACAGAGTGAGAGAGAGATATTGAGAGGGAGAATGAGAGATAGAGTGGGAGAGAGAGAGAGTCAGAGCGATATAGAGAGAGACAGAGATAGACAGAGAGAGAGCAGAAGGAAAGAGAGGGAACAGAGGGAAAAGGGAGAGGGAGTCAGAGCGATTATATATAGAGAGAGAAAGAGAGATAGAGACAGAGAGATACAGATAGACAGAGAGAGAGAGCAGAAGGAAAGAGAGGGAACAGAGGGCAAATGGAGAGAGAGGCAGAGAGCAGACGAACAGTGAGACAGTACTGTCTAGATGGAGCTGGTAGCCGTGAGGGAGTCTGGCTGGGGGTGGGGATGGCCGCTGGCCGTGGCTTTGGGGATTTGGAGAGCGGCTGCTGGGCCCAGGGCCCTTGCTGCCTCTCTCTGACGCCAGATAAGGCAGTGTCAGGCCTGCGAGCTATTTCCAGCGGCCGGGTATTTTTATCCCCATCCTGCGCTGTCAGAGGTTGTCGTTGGAGGCGAGAGGAGGGTTCGAATCCAACCTGCCTCGCTGCCTTGTGCTGAATCTCCCTCCCTCCCACACACACCCACACACATATACTGGCCACAGGCCGGCGGGAGTATGGTGTTGGGTCAGGAAGACTGAGGCGATCCTGCTGAACCTACACATCGTATGCCCTTGTCGTCTGATCAGCTAGCACATCCACAGTTCACTACAACCAAAGAGGAGCAGAATTAGGCCATTCAGCCCATCGAGTCTGCTCCACCACTCCCCCTTGGCCAATCTATTGTCCTTCTCCCTGTAACCCCTGATGCCCTGCTCGCTTTTCCGCGAAGTTCACTCCTCTCCCCGTGCAGCTGAGTACTGCTCCGGTTGCTCTGCACCTGCTGTCTGCGAGCTTCGGGGCGACCTGCCCCGCCGTGTGATAAACTGAGATCGAGGCTGTGGGCCTAGTCCAGGAGTCGGGTCCAGGGACTCGATTTGGTCCGGAGGGCTGCCGTTTGCTACTACCATTTGCATAGTTTGTGTTGCTTTTCCCTCCTTCTCTTCGCATCGGGTGTTGGTCTTTTTTTTACAAATTGGGTTGTTTTGGGTTTCTTGCTTTGTGGCTGCCTACAGGAAGATAAAACTCAAGGTATACATTCTTCAATAATTAATGTACTTTGAATCCTTTGAACCTCTGCTTTAAATATCCACAATAACAGTAGCTGCCGAGCTCGGTAGGGTTTGCTGGCCGCTCCCTGATGCTGCTTTGATCGTCATAGTATACAGCCCCCACTGGAGTCGAGGGACTGACGGCCTTGCCTTTCACACACCCGCCACGTGGCCCGTGTCAGCCCTTGTGTCATCTGTCGCTGCAGGATCCCATCTGAAGCCTGCACTGCCAGGTCCTCTGGCTGGGGCAGCGGGGGCCAGAGAGCCTCTCGATGGGAATAACCCGACACGGCGCCCAGAAACAACGATGCCAGCACAGCTCTGGGCAGTGGCCGTGTGAGGAGAAGGTTCTCGGGTGTTCAGCTGGACAAGGAGGCAGCCTGTGTCATGGAAGGGTCGTGGGCTGTGATTACACCAGACTTCCAGCCACCTATAACTTGTTCCATCACTCTTCCCCTATTCTTCCAGAGGCTGGCATCACCGTTGATCACTCATTCCCACATTTCAGTTGCTGGAGATATGACGTTACTTGGTTTTCTGATCGATGTTGGAGTCAGGAGTTTGGGTTCGGTGAAAATTCCATTTCCATTAGCTCCTCTAACCTAAAATTAATGTGTCATCTTCACATTGTAAGGCATGGAACTCTTTTGTTGTGCACTCCTTGCATGAGAGGTTGTAACATTTATCTTCTGTAACGAACTATGAAGGTCTTTCCATTCAACTTGTAAAAAAATATCCCCAATGACTTGACTTCCACAGCTGTCCATGGCAATGAATTCCACAGGTTCACCACACTCTGGCTAAAGAAATTCCTCCTCGTCTCCGTTCCAAATGGACACTGTCCTATTCTGAGGCTGTGCCCTCTAGTCCTAGACTCCCCCACTATAGGAAACATCCTCTCCACATCCACTCTATCTGTGTCCTCTGGTCCTAGACTCCCCGACTATAGGAAACGTCCTCTCCACATCCACTCTATCTGTGTCCTCTGGTCCTAGACTCCCCACTATAGGAAACATCCCCTCCACATCCACTCTATCTGTGTCCTCTGGTCCTAGACTCCCCCATTATAGGAGACATCCTCTCCACGTCCACTCTATCCGTGTCCTCTAGTCCTTGACTCCCCCACTATAGGAAACATCCTCTCCACATCCACTCTATCCGTGTCCTCTAGTCCTAGACTCCCCCACTATAGGAAACATCCTCTCCACATCCACTCTATCTGTGTCCTCTGGTTCTAGACTGCCCACTATAGGAAACATCCTCTCCACATCCACTCTATCTGAGCCCTCTGGTCCTAGACTCCCCCACTATAGGAAACATCCTCTCCACATCCACTCTATCTGTGTCCTCTGGTCCTAGACTCCCCCACTATAGGAAACATCCTCTCCACACCCACTCTATCTGTGTCCTCTGGTCCTAGACTCCCCCACTATAGGAAACATCCTCTCCACATCCACTCTATCTGTGTCCTCTGGTCCTAGACTCCCCCACTATAGGAAACATCCTCTCCACGTCCACTCTATCTGTGTCCTCTGGTTCTAGACTCCCCCACTATAGGAAACATCCTCTCCACATCCACTCTATCTGTGTCCTCTGGTCCTAGACTCCCCCACTACAGGAAACATCCTCTCCACACCCACTCTATATTTGATGGGTTTCAGTGAAATCCCCCTACCCTCATTCTTCGAAACCCCAGTGAGTACAGGCCCAGAGCCATCAAAACACTCCGTGTGCATTAACCCTTTCATTCCCAGAATCATGCTTGTGAACCTCCCATGGTCCCTCTCCAATGACTTCGCGATGGCTGCACCTGCAGACGGGAAATGCAAGCCACAGGGCAATGGCATGATTAACTCACCGACCTGCACGGGGCGGCCACTTTATTAGGCACACCTGCTCATGAATGCAAATGCCTAATCAGCCAATCGCGTGGCAGCAACTCAACGCACCAAAGCACGCAGACACGGCCAAGAGGTTCAGTTGCTGTTCAGACGAGCGTCAGAACAAGGGAAAGAAATGTGATCTGAGTGTCTTTGGGCCTGGACTGATTGTTGGTGTCAGATGGGGTGGTTTGAGTACCTCAGAAAGTGCTGCTGTCCTGGGATTTTCACACACCACAACAGTCTCCAGAGTTTACAGAGAATGGTGCAAAAAACAATAAAGCATCCAGTGAGCGGCAGTTCTGTGGGCGAAAACGCCTTGTTGATGAGAGAGGTCGGAGGAGAATGGCCAAACTGGTCCAAGCTGACAGGAAGGCGACAGTAACTCAAATAACCACCCATTACAACAGTGGTGTGTAGGAGAGCACCTCTGAACACACAACACATCGAAGCTTGAAGTGGATGGGCTACAGCAGCAGAATATCACTCAGGGTTAAGCCCTGCATCTATTAAAGTGGCCCTGGAGTGTAAAAAAATGTCTCAGGATTGGCGGCCTTGGGATATAAAACAAACCATTTGTGAAATGTCCTGAGAAAGAAGCTCTGCCCCTGTGTAAGTCCAGAACCGCCCTGACCCGATTTCCCTCGTCCAGTGACGCAGCTCACTGGAGGAATTATTGGAATCGATTCAAGGTTCAAGATAGCTTAATGTCATTTCCAGTGCACAAGTGTAAAGGAGGACAAAGTAATTGTTACTCTGGAACTGATGCAGCACAAAAAAAACACACAATAATAAGAAGTACACTACATTAAAAAGATGCATTAAATATAAATACATAAGACAGCTTATGACACAGATCGATTGTTTGTCCATAAAGTGACTCTGGGCACAGGAGTGTCTGTGCACGAGGTGACTGTGACAGGAAATGATAAAGTCGTGGTGGTTGGGGGTGTGGAGGGATGGGTCAGTGGGTGGAGGCGTTGATCAGCCTCACTGCTCGGGGAAAGGAACTGTTTTTGAGTCTGGTGGTCCCGGCGTGGATGCTACTGCAGGGAGTGGGACAGACAGTGGTTGTGATCCTTCGTGACGTTACCGGCCCTTTTCCAGGACCTTATAAAATTCCGTCTGGGATTCAGATTCCCTTCCGTGCTTTGTTTAAGCCCCGCCACTCCTGCGGGGGCGCAGGTGGCAGCCAGCAGCTCGCTGGGGCCCCCTGTCCTGGGCTGTTCTCTCAAGTTGCCCCCAGGTGTGGCCTGTCTTTGCCGGTCCCTGCTCTCCCAGGGACGAGGCCTGCGGAGCCTCTGTTGGCATTTCTGCAGCTCTGGGTTTCTCCGGGTTGAGGTCAACCCTCCTCCTTTCGCAGAGGGCCGCCGTGACAGAGTTACTGATCACGTGCACGTCAAAACGTGTGGAGAGTGGCCAAGTGGTTAAGGCATTGGACTAGCGACCTGAAGGTCGGGAGTTCGAGCCCCAGCTGAGGCAACGTGTTGTGTCCTTGAGCAAGGCACTTAACCACACATTGCTCCAGTCCGCCCAGCTGTGAATGGGTACTGGCAAAATGCTGGGGGTTAACTTTGCGATAGACTGGTGTTCTATCCGCGGGGGGAGTCTCGTACTCTCAGTTGCTTCATGCCGCGGAAACTGGCACCGGCCTGATGAGCCTATAAGACTTGGGACAGACTTTAACTAACTAACATCAAAACATAGGCGTCGTTTGCGTTAACGACCAGCACAGCCTCAGGGGACAGCCCGCGAGCATGGCCACACGCTCCGGCGCCAACATCCCATACCCATGGTGCTCGGCAGAACAACACAGGACACCACAAGCAACAAAACGCAACAATCCCTCCCTCCCTCCCCCACCTACCCACCCACACAAACACACCTCCAACCCCATGACGGGCCTCCAGGTGTCCAGCGGACTCAGACAATGGCCCTCGGACTCGTAGACCCAGGGCTTCGACCCCACGACTAGCCCCTTGAACTCTGAACACGCCAACTGGGTGCCGAGGAGGTCTCTGGTCCTCACACTCCTGCCCGTACAGACATTCGATCCTGGTGAGGCGGAGGGGAAGGTAATCACTGCCACGGCTGGCCACCGGTCCGAGTCCACAGTGCTTGCCAGCCCGATACCCACGGGCGTCCTGCGCCGTGGCTGGCCTTCGAGCACGGAGCGCCGAGCCACGATTTAAGATAATGACTCAACCCCGCCATGGACGGCCCCAATCCCAGCCGCGAAAGCAGGAGGGTTGGGATTGCGGGGGCTGGCAGCGGCATCTCGTAAAAACCCAGCGCTGCGGAAACACCTGCAGAAGCTCCAAAGGTCTCACCTCCAGGAGAGGAAGGGTCTTTGGAGATGGGCACAACTTGAAAGACCTAGGGCAGAAGCAAGCTGCTGGCAATGGTCAATGCCCCAGCAGGGGTGGCGGGCTTAATTAATTGATAACGACTCTCTCCTCTTCATTTGCGTGCACTTTGAAGGTGGCAAGAGGTCCTGCTGAAGGCTGTTTCAACACCCGGAGTGGCGGCTGTATTCAGGACTGCCTCCGGGCAGACGGGGCTCATCAGCCGAGGTTGGAGAAGGAAAACTCTGATCTCAAACCTCCGCTGCCTTGCGGCTCTCAGGGAGTAAAACCCTGAGGGGGAGAAGACTCGGAGCTGGGGCAGCACGGTAGCGTGGCGGTTAGCACGACGCTTTAGAGCACCAGCGACCCTGGTTCAATTCCCACCGCTGCCAGTAAGGAGTTTGTACGTTCTCCCCGTGACCGCGTGGGTCTCCTCCCCCAGTCCAAAGAGATACCAGTTGGTTGGTTAATTGGTCAGTGTAAATTGTCCCGTGATTAGGCTTGGCTTAAATCGGGAGTCGCTGGATAGTACGGTTCAAAGGGGCAGAAGGGTCTGATCCTCACTGTATCTCCCAACAAATAAACAAATTCCAGTAGTTTTCTATCAGGAGCAAAACTGAAAACCCTGTGGCTGAGTGAAGACACGAGCCAACTTACGGCATTAAGGTAATTCCGCATTCTTTGCTATGTCTGGGGCTGAAGTTCAGTACGGGGTGAAGACTCAAAGTGCCTTTAATATCAACGAATGCGTGCAGTGAAAAAAGCCCTGAGGTTCGTCTTCCCCGCTGACAGCCACGAAACAAAGAAACACCATGGAATCCGTTCAAAAAAAACATCAAATACACACCATCCCCACCCCCCACGTTCGGAAAAAACCCCAAATCACTCAAATGGCAAAGAAGGAGCTAAAAAACAGAGAATATAAAACACAAAGTCCAGGCTTCTCCACAAAATCTGCAGATGCTGGGAATCCAGAGCAACGCACACAAAACGCTGGAGGAACTCAGCAGGTCAGGCAGCGCCTATGGAGGGGAATAAACAGCCGACGTTTCGGGCCGAGACCCTTCATCAGGACTGGGGGTGGCGGAAGTTACGGAGAATTATGCGCTGGATGCGGAGGCTGATGGGTGGTAGGTGAGGACAGGAGGAACCCTATCCCTGGCGAGGTGGTGGGAGGATGGGGTGAGGGCAGATGAGTGCAAAGTGGAAGAGATGTGTGTGAAGGCATTGCTGATAGTGGAGGAAGGGAAGCCCCTTTCTTTGAAGAAGGAGGAGAGTCCATGTTCCAAGCCAACACCAGCATCACACCCCAACTCTTCCTTCGCTATATCGCGACTGCATTGGCGCTGCTTCCTGCACCCATGCTGAGCTCGTCGACTACATCCACTTTGCCTCTAACTTGCACCCTGCCCTCAAATTTACCTGGTCCATTTCTGACACCTCCTTTCCCTTTCTTAATCTCACTGTCTCTATGTCCGGCGACAGCTTATCCACCGATGTCTATTACAAACCCACGGACTCTCACAGCTACCTGGACTATACCTCATCCCACCCTGCCACTTGTAAAAATGCCGTCCCTTTCTCTCAATTCCTCCGTCTCCACCACATCTGCTCTCAGAATGAGGCTTTTCATTACAGAACTACTGAGAAGTCCTCCTTCTTCAAAGAAAGGGGCTTCCCTGTCTTGACAATCCCCGTCCTCACCTGCATCTCTTCCATTTCATGCACATCTGCCCTTATCCCATTCACCCAGGGGTAGGGTTCCTCTCGTCTCCACCATTCCATCGTCGCTGATTCAATTTTCCTGTCTGCCCAAACTCCTGCCTTTTCCTCGTATCCCTTCACTTCCTGACCGATCAATCTCTGCCTTGAATATGCATAAAGACTTGGCCTCCACACCACAGCTGCCTGTGGCAACAAATTCCATAGATTCACCATTCTCTGGCTGAAGAAATTCCTCCTCATCTTCATTCTAAAAGGATGTCCCTCTATTCTGAGGCTGTGTCCTCTGGTCCTAGACTCTCCCACTATAGGAAATATCCTCTCCACATCCACTCTATCTGTGTCCTCTGGTCCTAAACTCCCCCACTATAGGAAACATCCTCTCCACATCCACTCTATCTGTGTCCTCTGGTCCTAGACTCCCCCACTATAGGAAACATCCTCTCCACATCCACTCTGTCAAGTCCTTCCAGCATTCAAGAGATTTCAATGAAGATCCCCCAACATCCTCCTGAAATTGAGTGAATACAGGCCCGGAGCATCAAACACTCATCATATGACAAGCCATTCAATCTTGGAATCATTTTTGTGAACATCCTATGAACCCTCTCCAGTTTCAGCACATCCTTTCTAAGATAAGGCATTGAACGTGTGGATAATCAGAGGCTTTTCCCCAGGGCTGAAATGGCTAACAGGAGAGGGCACAGTTTTGAGGTGCTTGGAAGAAGGTACAGAGGAGATGTTAGGGGTAGGTTTTTTATGCAGAGAGTGGTGAGTGTGTGGAATGGGCTGCCGGCAATGTTGGTGGAGGCGGAAACGATAGGGTCTTTTAAGAGACTCCTGGACAGGTACATGGAGCTCAGAAAAATAGACGGCTATGGGGAACCCTAGGTAATTTCTAAAGTAAGTACATGTTCGGCACAGCTTTGTGGGCCAAAGGGCCTGTATTTTGTTGTAGGTTTTTTATGTTTCTATAAGGGGCCCAAACCTGCTCACAATATTCCAAGTATTGTCGCAAAAACAAAGGAGCTGGTTGTGGACGACAGGAGAAATGGAGACAGGCTAGCCCCATCAATGGGTCTGGGGTTGAGAGGGTGAATAGCTTTAAGTTCCTCAGTGTACACATCACCAGAGATCTCACGTGGGCTGTACACACCGGCTGTGTGGTGAAGAAGACACAACAGCGTCTCACCTCAGACGGTTGAAGAAGTTCGGCATGAGTCCCCAGATCCTAAGGACTTTCTACAGGGGCACAACTGAGAGCATCCTGACTGGCTGCATCACTGTCTGGTACAGGAACTGTACCTCCCTTAATCGCAGGACTCTGCAGAGAGTGGTGCGGACAGCCCAGCGCATCTGTAGATGTGAACTTCCCACCACTCAGGACATTTACAAAGACAGGTGTGTAAAAAGGGCCCAAAGGATCTTTGGGGACCCAAGTCAGCCCAACCACAAACTGTTTCAGCTGCTACCATCTGGGAAATGGTACCGCAGCATAAAAGCCAGGACCAACAGGCTCCGGGACAGCTTCTTCCAGACTGATTAATTCACACTGATACAACTGTATTTCTATGTTATATTGACTGTCCTGTTGTACATACTATTTACTACAAATGACTATAAATTGCACATTGCACATTTAGACGGAGACATAACGTAAAGATCTGCTCCTCATGTATACGAAGGATGTAAGAAATATAGTCAACTCAAGTGAGGCCTCACCAGTGCTTTAGAAAGTCTCAACGTTACATCCGTGCTTTCATATTCTAGTCCTCTTGAAATGAACGCTAACATTGCATTTGCCTTCCTCGCCAGACTCAACCCGCAAATTAACCTTTAGGGAATCCTGCACGAGGACTCCCAAGTCCCTTTGTGCCTCAGTTTTTTGTGTTTTCTCTCCATTTAGAAAATAGTTAATCCTTTCATTTATTCTTCCACAGTGCATGACCACACACTCCCCAACACTGTATTCCATCTGCTACTTCTTTTCCTATTCTACTCATCTGTCTAAAACCTTCTGTAGCCTCTCTATTTCCTCAAAACTAACTGCCCTCTGCCTGTCTTCATATTGTCTGCAAACTTTTCAACAAAGCCATCAATTCCATCACCGAACGTATATAACGTAAAAAGAATTGGTCCCAACACAGACCCCTGTGGAGCACCACTAGTCACCGACAGCCAACCAGAAAAGGCTCCTTTTATTCCCACTCTTTGCCTCTTTCCAATCAGCCACTGCTTTATCCATTCTAGATTCTTCCCTTGTAGCTTGTCAAAGGCCTTCTGAAAATCCAAGTACACAACATCAACTGATTCTCCCTCGTCTATCCTGCTTGTTATTTCTTCAAAGAATTTCAACAGATTTGTCAGGCAAGATTTTCCCATACTGACTACTGCCTATTTTATCATGTCCCTCCAAGTACCTTAAGACCTTATCCTTAATAATTGACTCCAATAGCTTCCCAACCAGACCAAATTCAGACTAACTGGCCTATAGTTTCCTTCCTTCTGCCTCTCTCCCTACTTGAAGAGCAGAGTGACATTTGCAATTTTTCAGTCTTCCAGAACCATTCCAGAAGCTAGTGATTCTTGAAAGGTCATTGCTAATGCCTCCACGATCTCTTCAGCCCCTTCTTTCAGAACCCTGAGGTGTACACCATCTGGTCCAGGTGACATATCTATCTTCAGACCTTTTAGTTTCCCAAAAAACCTTCTCTCTAGTAATGGTAACTTTACGCACTTCATGACCCCTGACCCCTGGAACTTGCACCATGCTGCTCATGTCAGCCAAGGTGGAGACTGACACAAAATACTTATTCAGTTCATCTACCATTTCCTTGTCCTCCATCACTACCTCCCCAGCATCAATTTCTAGCAGTCCAACATCCACTTTCACCCTCTCCTTTCTGTTGCCTTCTGTTGATTTTTAAAAGCTTCCCAATCCTCTATCTTCCCACTAAGTTTTGCTCTATGAAAATGCCCTCTCTTTGGCTTTTATGTTGGGTTTGACCTCTTTAAGATGAGTGGGGCAATTTCTTCAAGTCAAGTCAAGATTATTGTCATTTAACTATATACATGTACAACATCAAATGGGACGACGTTTCTCCGGACCAGGGTGTAAAGCACAGCAGTACACACCTAACACACAACACCTTATGAAATTAAGGATAAAATCTACAGATGAGTTACGCTATAAGTGCATAAATTAAATATTGTCAGGTACAGTACAAATTATCCAGTGACGCTTTGAATGCGATGCAGCAGGGAGTTTAGAAGCCTGATGGCCTGAGGGAAGAAACTGTTTCCATCCTGACCGTTCCTGTCGTTATACATTGGAATCTCCTGCCTGATGGTAGAAAGTCAAAGGGGATGCAGGATGGATGGGTGGGATCCTTGATAATACTAAGGGCCCTGCGCGCTGATAAATGTCCCTGATGGATGGTAGGAAGACCCCTATGATCCTCTCGGCCATTCTCACGGTCCTTTGTAGGGACTTCTGGTCAGATGCTTGGATGCTCCCAAAAGCAAATGGAGGTGCAATTTGTCAGGACGCTCTCAATGGTGAGGGGGAGCCTCAGTCTCCCCAGGAGGTGGAGGTGCTGCTGTGCCTTCTTGTTCAGGGAGGTGAGATTAAGGGACCAGGTGAAGTCATCTGTGACGTGAACTGCCAGGAACTTGGTGCGACTTAACCCCATCTACGGAGGAGCCGTGTGTTCAGAGAGGCGGATAGTTTCTCTGCTCCTTCCTGAAGTCTGCTAGCACTTCACGCAGGGGAATGAGGAAGTGGTTGAGGCAACATTTGAAAGTCACTTCGACAGCTCCTCTACTTCCTCAGAAGTCTGCGGAGATTCGGCACGTCATCAGAAACCTTGGCAGACCTCCACAGATGTAAGGTGGAATGTGTGCTGACTGGCTTGGTATGGGAACACCAATGCCTTTGAATGGAAAATCCTACAGAAGGTAATGGATTCAGCCCAGTACATCACGGGTAAAACCTTCCCAACCAGTGAGCACACCTACATGAAACGTTGCCATAGAAAAGCAGCATCCATCATCAGAGACCCCCAGCGCCCAGGACGTGCTCCTTTCTCCCTGCTGCCATCAGGTAGAAGGTACAGGAGCCTCAGGACTCGCACCACTAGGTTCAAGGGCAACCTCAACCATCAGGCTCTTGAACAAAAGGGGTTAACTACACTCATTTATGGACTTTTTTTTCTTGTTGTTTTATGCTCGTTATTTATTGCTATTTATTTATATAACCATATAACAATTACAGCATGGAAACAGGCCATCTCGGTCCTTCTAGTCCGTGCCGAACACTTACTCTCACCTAGTCCCACCAACCTGCACTCAGCCCATAAACCTCCATTCCTTTCCTGTCCATATATCTGTCCAATTTAACTTTAAACGACAATATCGAACCTGCCTCAACCACTTCTGCTGGAAGCTCGTTCCACACAGCTACCACTCTCCGAGTAAAGAAGTTCCCCCTCATGTTACCCCTAAACTTTTGCCCTTTAACTCTCAACTCATGTCCTCTTGTTTAAATTTCCCCCACTCTCAATGGAAAAAGCCTATCCATGTCAACTCTATCTATCCCCCTCAATTTTAAATACCTCTATCAAGGCCCCCCTCAACCTTCTACGCTCCAAAGAATAAAGACCCAACTTGTTCAACCTTTCTCTGTAACTTAGGTGATGAGACCCAGGTGACATTCTAGTAAATCTCCTCTGTACTCTCTCTATTTTGTTGACATCTTTCCTATAATTCGGTGACCAGAACTGTACACAATACTCCAAATTTGGCCTTACCTATGCCTTGTACAATTTCAACATTACATCCCAACTCTTATACCCAATGCTCTGATTTATAAAGGCCAGCATACCAAAAGCTTTCTTCACCACCCTATCCACATGAGATTCCACCTTCAGGGAACTATGCACCATTATTCCTAGATCCCTCTGTTCTACTGCATTCTACTGCAGTTTGTGTCCATTGATCCTGTTTACAGTTACTGTTCTATAGATTTGCTAAGTATGCCCACAGGAAAATGAACCTCAGGGTTGTATGTGGCGACATGTATGTACTCTGATAATAAATTTTACTTTGAACACTGAGGTGCATGGATGGGAGAGGTTTAGAGGGATATGGGTCAGATGCAGGCAAATGGGACCAGCTTCGAGGTTTGGCCGAAGGGCATCTTCCCGTGCACAACCCTGCACAAACCACCTGGCGCTGAGCTGCCGGTCAGTCCAACACCGAAAGTCCAAAGCCCGTGAAAATATCTGGGGACTGGTGTCCGTCTTGTCCCACAGGCAGCTGTTTCCAATAGTGAGAGAGTGTGATGGAGAGCACTCGGTAAACGCTCTCCATATACACATGCATTTACACACACACAAACATGGTCTTGCCATTCTACTGCTGTACACACTTCAATGTCTTCCCCCCTCCCCCTGGTATATTCTAATAATTGACCCTACAGGGGTTGGCTTTATGGTGCCTTTCCCACCATACATGGTGTAATATTCCTTTTCTTTAGTAATGGGGATGTATAAATGTGTATATATTGTATTTAAGGCAGATAATTCTGTTTATTTTGTAACGTGATTGTAACCACATAGTGGGGTGCATCACATTCTGATCCACGTGTAGTCTGAAGTTAACTTTGTTGGTAATTAAGGAGGGCATGCCCCAGTGCCTAATAGACGGGTCTTATCGCTCTCAGTATCGGACAGAGAGATCGGGGCAGCCAGGAGTTCACACTGGACAAAGTACGAAGATGTTATTGTGTTTTCTGGTAGATATCCTTTTGTAAATATTCACGGTTTTTTCACTATTTTCGCTAATTTTGGTGAGTTTGATTTTTGACACACTTAATAAACACCCTTGCACTAAAGTGCTCAGTGAATCCAGCCATTTTTTTCCCCTTTTGGTCATAACGCACATATCTACGAGAAACTCTAGGACCAGAACAGAGATGAGGAGTGATTTTTTTAGCCAGAGGGTAGTGAGTGTATGGAATTCGTTGCCACAGACGGCTGTGGAGGCCAAGTCATTGGGTACCCTTAAACTAGGGGTTGACCATCATCATCATCATTATGTGCCGTGTTGTATGACATCATCATTATGCACCGTGTTGTATGACAAGGGCGATCACGGTCTTTCCATGACCATGATTGCTTTTGGCAAAATTTTCTACAGAAGTGGTTTGCCATTGTGGCCTTCTGGGCAGTGTCTTCACAAGACGGGTGAACCCAGCCATTATCAGTACTCTTCAGAGATTGTCTGCCTGGCGTCAGTGGTTGCATAACCAGGACTTGTGATGTGCACCGGCTGCTCGTACAACCATCCACCATCTGTTCCCATGGGCTCACGTGACCCTGATTGAGAGGCTGAGCAGGTGCTACACCTTGCCCAAGGGTGACCTGCAGGCTAGCAGAGGGAAGGAGCGCCTCACACCTCCTTTGGTAGAGATGTATCTCCACACTGCCGTCCTATTACCTCAGAGGTAGATAGGTTTTTGATTAATCATGTCATCAAAGGTTAGTGGGGGAGAAAGCAGGAGAATAGGGTTGAGAGGGATAATGGATCAGCCACGATGGAATGGTGGAGCAGACTCAATGGGCTGAATGGCCTAATTCTGCTCCTATATCTTATGGTCTTATGGACTGGCCAACAATAGGTTGATGCAGGTGTACCAGTGGGATTGGAGCTACAACGTGCCACCTTCATCCCAACAAGTCAATGTCGAACTCGGGTTTATTGTCATCTGCACAAGTCCAGGTGTGTACAGGGGCAGCGCAAAACTCACTGACAGCAGCACCACCGGTACCGAGCATCAGAGAAACAACATCCACAAGGAAACACAATTAGAACAAAATTAAGGTCCATTTTACCGCACAGTGTTGCTATACTGAGGTAGTGGTTACGTTTGCGCTGGTTGCTTCAAGAACCAAATGTCGAAGGGGGTTAACTGGTCCTGAACCCGGTGGGATGGGACTTCAGGCTCCTGTACCTCCAGCCCGATGGGAGCTGAGAGAAGACGGCACGGCCCGGATGGTGCGGATCTTTGATGAAGGCATGGTGTGGGATTTCAGGCTTCTTTCAATCTTATCGACATCTTTCCTGTAGGTAGGTGGCCAGAACTGCACACAATACTGAGGGGCAACTTCTTCACACAGAGGAGGGTCTGTATATGGAATGAGCTGGTTGGGGCAGGTACATTAAGAAGATTTAAAAGATACCTGGACAGGAGAGGGTTAAAGGGATCTGTGTCACTCAGGTAAAAGGGGCTGGCTTGGTGTGGTACCATGGAAATGTTGGGCTGAATGGCCCGTCACTGTGTAGTATGACTTCGTGGCTCATTTGAACGTCTTCCTCCCGTGCCCACCTGTGGCAAGTGCCCCTGTCCTTCAGAACTCCAGCAGGAGGGACCACCGCACAGCCCTTGACGAGATGCAAAGACATCTTTCACTCTGGTGTGAGGCTTGAGAAATTGGACAAATTGTAAAGACTCAGGAGAGATCTGGAGCCACAACAGCAACCCAACACTAGCAAACCCAAAGAGCGGGTCATTGGCCACAGAAGGAAGAAGCCACTGGTCCCTGAGCCAGTCCCCATTCGGGGCATAATCATAGCAGACGACCTGTCGTGGGACCAGTATCTATGATCCATCACGAAGGAGGCACGACAATGCTTGGAAGATTGTGTAGATGTGGAATATCACCGAGAACTCTTAGATTCACAAATGCTGCTGGAGACCTGCACTCCAGTATGGGCCGTACCTTTGGCCAAGCTGTTCCAGCCCTGTCACAACTGCAGCGTCGACCCCACAAGATGGGAATAGACACGGGGACACCCTGTCTACATGAAGTACATCCACCTACTGATACTTATGCTCAGGTAACACTTGCCAACACAAGTGCCAGGCAATGCTCATCTCCTACATGAGAGTATGAAAAGTCCAACCACCGAGATCCAACTACAGATGTCCAACTACCGAGACACAACTACAGATGTCCAACTACCGAGACACAACTACAGATGTCCATCTACCGAGACACAACTACAGATGTCCAACTACCGAGACACAACTACAGATGTCCATCTACCGAGACACAACTACAGATGTCCAACTACCAAGATGCAACTACAGATGACCAACCACCGAGATCAAACTACAGATGTCCATCTACCGAGATCTAACCACAGATGCCCAAACACGGAATCCAATTACAGATGTCCAACCACTGAGTTCCAGTCATCGAGGTCCCACCACTGAGGTCCCAAAACTAAGGTCCCACTACCAATGTTCAACCACCAAACTCCAACCACCGAGGTACAATCATCAAATTCTCATGACTGAATTTCCACCACTGATGTCTCATCACTGAGGTCCAACAACTGAGTTCCCACCACTGATCAGCAACCACTGAGGTGCCACCACCAACGTCTCCCCACCTAGGTCCCACCAACGAGGTCCAACCACTGAAGTGCCACAACCGAGGTCCCATCACTGACATCTCACCACCAAGGTCCAACCACCAAATTTCTGCGACTGAATTCCCAACACTGAGGACAAACTATCAGAGACCCACCACTGAGGTCCAGTCACCGAGATCCAACCACCAAGGTCCCACCACCGAGGTCCAACTGTTGAGGTCCCACTACCAAGATCCCTCAATGAAGTCCAACCACTGAGATACCACCACCTTGGTTAAACCACCAAGGTCCCACCATCGAGGTTCAACTCCTGTTGTTCCATTAACAAGGTCCCACCACCAATGTCCCAGCACGGAGATTCAGCCATGGAAGTCCACCTACTGAGGTTCAGCCACTGAGGTCTTAACAGAGTGGTCCCATCACCGAGATCCCAACACTGAGGTCCAGCCACCAGGTTCCCATCATTGAGTACCTACCACCAATTAAAGTTATTTAATTATCATATATACAGTATGTATATACATATACACACAGTGGACTCTTTATTAGGGACACCTGCACACCAGCTCGTTAATGCAAATGTCTAATCAGCCAATCGCGTGGCAGCAACTCGATGTATTAAAGCATGCAGCCATGGTCAAGAGGTTCAGTTGCTGTACAGACCAAACGTCAGAATGGGGAAGAAATGTGATCTAAGTGACTTTGACCGTGGAATGATTGTTGGTGCCAGACGGGGTGGTTTGAGGATCCCGAAGACCGCTGATCTCCTGGGATTGTCGGATTTTCACCCACAGCAGTCTCCAGAGTTTAACAGAGAATGGTGTGGGAAACAAATTTAAAACATCCGGCGAGCAGCAGTTCTGTGGGCGGAAACGCCTTGTTGATGAGAAAGGTCAGAGGAGAATGGCCAGGCTGGTTCAAGCTGACAGGAAGGCGACAGTAACTCAAATAACCAGACGTTACAACAGTGGTGTGCAGAAGAGCACCTCTGAACACATAGCACGTCGTGTATATCATTACAAACAAATCTTAATGTTCAAATTGAATGTATTAGCAAAGTACATATATGTCACCGTATACCACCCTGAGATTCATTGTGTTGCAGGAATTCACAGCAAAGACAAAAGAAACACAATAGAACCATGTGGTCACTTCTTGCTGCTGCCATCAGGCAGGAGGTACAGGAGCCTCAGGACTCGCACCACCAGGTTCAAGAACAGTTACTACCCCTCAACCATCAGGCTCCTGAACGAAAGGGGAGAACCACACTCACTTGCCCATCTATTGAGATGCTCCCACAACCAGTGATCTCACTTCAAGGACTCTTTATCTCATTATCTCTTGTTCTTGCTATTTATTTATATTTCCATTTGCACAGTTTGTTGTCTTCTGCACCCTAGTTGATCTTTCATTGATCCTGTTTACAGTTACTATTCTATAGGTTTGCTGGGTATGTCTGCGGGAAAATAAGTCTCAGGGCTGTTTACGGTCACATGTATCTACTCTGATAATAAAATTTACTTTGAACATGCACTTTGAGTTCTGTTTTATTAACGTATTTGTGGTATTATTTTGGCTTATGTGTGGTATTGTGGGTACACCGTGGTCTGGAGGAACGTTGTTTTGTTTGGTTGTATGTGTGTACAGTCAGATGGTGATAAACTTGGATTTGAGCTCTGTTCTGAATACTCTCTCCTCACCCCCCTCTGTATTCCTCTCTTTGTATCCCTCTCCCTTTCACTCCCTCTTCTATAGAGATTAAAGCTGAGCTTTATTTGTGATTTTTACAATGAAACACGCAACGGTATGCGTCGTTCTGCGTCAACGACCAGCACCGTTCGAGGATGTCGCCACGCCTCCGGCACCAACACAGCATTCCCGCAACTCCCTGACTTTTACCCGCACATCTCAGGAATGTGGGAGGAAACCAGAGCACCTGGCGGAAACCCACACGGTCACCGGAGGAATGCACAGGCAGCGGCAGGCATTGAATACCGATCGGTGATCACTGGCCCCACAAAGGCATTGACACTCTCCCTACCATCCTCCCTCCTTCCCTCTCCCCCTCCCTCCTCTCTCCCTACTCCCTTTCCCTCTCTCCCTCCCCTCGCCCTCCTTCTCTCCCTACTCCCCCTCCCCTCGCCCTCCTTCTCTCCCTACTCCCCTTCCCTCTCTCCCTCCCCTCGCCCTCCGTCTCTCTACTCCCCTCCCCTTCCTCCTCCTTCTCTTTCTACTCCCCCTCCCCTCACCCTCCTTCTCTCTCTACTCCCCTTCCCTCTCTCCCTCCCCTCTAATCCTTCTCTCTCTACTCCCCCTCCACTCCTCTCTTCCACTCCCTCTCTCCCCTCCCTCCTCCTCTCTTCCCACACCCCCCCTCTCTCTCTCCCCACCACTCCCCTTCCTCTCCCTCCCCTCCTACTCTCGCCTCACCTTCTCCCCCTCACTCTACCCTCCCCACCTCCCACTCCCTCTCTTCCCTACCCCCTCCCTCTCTCTCTCCTCCCCTTCCTCACCCTCCCTCACTCTCCCCTCCCCCTCTCCCTCTTCTCTACCCCTCACCCTCTCTCTCCCCTTCTGTCTGTGTGTGTCTCCCTCTCATTCTCTCTCTCACTCTTTGTCTCCCACCCCCCCTCTCTTGCTCCCCCCTCCCCCCCCAGTCAGTTGCTGCTCCTGACCGGTGAACCTGAGTGGGATGGGAAGGAGGACGATGTCTACTGGACCGTGGAACTGATTTGATGGGGCCACGAGCAAGCAGGAAGCCCTTTCCCCTCCCTCATCCCACTTCTCCACCCCTTCCCACCCACCTCCCCTCCCCCATCCCTCCATGGGATCGCACTGTGCTGCCTCTGCGGCGGGAGGGCTCAACTCGATCTGGTCCCCTCCCCTCCCCTCATCCCACCCCCTGCTTTTCTCAAGCCCTTTCCATTCGCACCCCACAATCATTTGACTCGTTGCCCCCTACCTCCTGACCACCCCACCCTCCTCTCCTTATCCCCCCAATATTCTGCCCTCCCCACCCTCCTCTTCTCTCCTTCCCTCCCCCACCTCTACCCCCTCAACTCCAACCCCTCTCCTTCCCTCCCCACCTCTACCCCCTCAACTCCAACCCCTCTCCTTCCCTCCCCCACCTCTACCCCCTCAACTCCAACCCCTCTCCTTCCCTCCTCACCCCTACCCCCTCAACTCCAACCCCTCTCCTTCCCTCCCCCACCTCTACCCCCTCAACCCCAACCCTCTCCCACCTCTACCCCTTCAATCCCTCCTTCCCTCCCCCACCTTTACCCCCTCAGCCCCTCTCCTACCTCTAGCCCCAGTCCCTCTCCTCCCCCACCTTTACCCCCTCAGCCCCTCCCCTCTCCTACCTTAGCACCTCCCCTCTCCCACCTCAATCCCTCTCCTTCCCTCCCCCACCTCTACCCTCTCAGCTCCTCTCCTTACCCCCACCTCTACCCCTCAGCCCCTCTTCTCCCCTACCTCCATCTCCTTCCCCCCTCCCCCTCAGTCCCTCTCCTCCCCCTCAGCCTCTCTCCTCCTCCACACACCCCTCACCTCCTCTCCCCTCCCCGGCCCTCACTGGAGGCCTCCCTCCACCCCGTGCGAGCGAGGGTGTCGGGGCAGCCGGGTGAGGAGGCGGTAGCTGTGGGAGGGGAGATTATTTTCTGACTCGCAGCTCTCGGCAGCCCGAGGCTCGGGTTACTCTGCAATCCTATCCGCGGGGCTGGCTCCCTGCCCCCGCCTGGCTCTTCCCTGAACGCCGGCCCCTATAAGGGCAGGAATTCCCGAGGCCGGTTCTCTGATGATCGGCGCCCACTTTCCCTAACATGGCACCGAGAGAGAGAGAGAGAGAGGGAGGGAGAGAGACGGAGCCCGCGCCCGGCCGCACCTCCCCATTGGGCCGGACCCATCGCCTCACCTTGAATGGGTCTGCTGGGACCCGAGTCAGTCCGGCCCCAAATAAGGAGAGGTGGGAGCCGCGGAGATTCCTGGCGGCCCGCAGGGAGGAGGGGAAGGACGGTTGGGGGCGGCCGTGCCTCTCCGGCTCGGTATATAAGGCGGGGAGAGACGGAGGGAGCATCCTCTCCCATTCACCAACCGGACCTCTCGCTCTCTCCTAGGAGCAGGTAAGAGGGGGATTCGGACGCCCCCTCCCCGCCGCCCCTTCTCGGGCAGGACGGGGCAGGGCATGGGGGTGTGGACCCGCAGGGAAGGGACTTCGGAGTTTCTCCGGGAAAGTTGGTTCAACTTTAATGGTGATTCAATTATACTTTAATATCCATGAATACAGCCAAACGGAATAGTGTTGGAGAATAGCGGGGGGAAATGGGTGGGAAGCAGGGGGCTCCGGAGTTCCTCCGGGAAGGTTGGGAGGCTGGAGAGGGAGGAGATGAACAGATAATGAGAGAGGCAGAGATAGATGGAGAGAGAGAAAGATGGAAGAGTTATGAGCTGAGGTTCGGGCGAGAAGCAGGGAATTTTGGAGTTTCCCCAGGAAACATGGGAGATGGAAAGGGAGAGGGGGTCAGGGAGGGAAGGGAGAGGACGGTGGAGGAGGATGGAGGTGCAGAGGAAGAGTTGGGAGGGAGGCCACACGGGTGAGACGAAATTTGGGTGGAAAGCAGGGAGCTTTGGGTTACCCTGGAAAAGCAGGGAGGGAGGGTGGGTGGGAGAGGAGGACGAGGGGCTGGAGATTTGTTGTTGGGGGGGGGGTGTCCCAAGGTGGGAGAGGAGAATTGGGGGGTTTTGGAGTTACCACAGGAACGTGGGTGGGTGGAGTGTGGCGAGAGGAAGGAATTTTGGAGTAGGGAGGCTGGAGAGGGAGGGAGGGGTGGTCATGAGTGTGTGGGAGAGAGGGAGTCAGGGCTGATGGGATCGGGGATATGGGGGACAGCTGGAGTCAGATCGGGAAGTATCATTGGTAACTGTTCCTCTGAGGGATGCGGTGGTGAGGGAGGTCTGGGTGGGAGGGGGAGGGTGATTTGGAGGGAGGGGTTGTGGGGAGTGAGGCAGGGAAAGGAGAGGGAGGGGGAGCGGACAATCTCCTCACTCAGGACCCAAAACCCGCCAGGCAGGGGCTGGGAGCTGGGAGGGGGGACAGACATTAGGCACAGGTTGACTGGGGGCAGGCCTCTCTGAAGGCAGACACATTGGGTTCCCACTGACCCCTTTATCTCAAGGTCATGGGCGGGTGGGGGCAAATAGAGATTCCTGAATACTCTGATTGGTAAGGCTGGGGGCTGGTCCCTTTCCCCTCCCTCTCCCCACACATCCACCCCAGACCCAGCTCACCCCACGGCCCACCCCATCAGTAGGGGTTGGGTCTACCCTATGGACGGAGGTGAATGAGACAGAAGGGACTGTGGGTCAGGCTCTCTGATCCATGTCCCGACCAGGGAAAGTGGAGCCAGTGCAGAAGCCTCTGAACCCTTTCCCACCACCCCCCGGCGAGTGGGGTGGTGACGGAAGGGTTGAGGTTGGGGGCATTGTTGGAAAACGTAGAGGAGGCTTGACCCAATAGCAGAGCAGCGGAGACGGTTCAGCGGTGAGCGTTAACTTTGATACTAAACGGCCAAGTAGCAAGCGACAGGGAGCCACAAAACACGAGGGAACAGGAGTGAAGCACAACAGACAGCAGGGTAAACCTTAGGCAGGAGAGGTAGGGGCAACTGGTTGAGGCGGCAGATTCGATGAATCAGAATGGGGGTTTACATAGGCTGCAGACCTGGGGTTTAAATAGGCTGCAGACCTGGGTTTAAATAGGCTGCAGACCTGTGGTTTAAATAGGCTGCAGAACTGTGGTTTAAATAGGCTGCAGACCTGGGGTTTAAATAGGCTGCAGAACTGGGGTTTAAATAGGCTGCAGACCTGTGGTTTAAATAGGCTGCAGAACTGGGGTTTAAATAGGCTGCAGACCTGTGGTTTAAATAGGCTACAGAACTGGGGTTTAAATAGGCTGCAGACCTGGGGTTTAAATAGGCTGCAGACCTGTGGTTTAAATAGGCTGCAGAACTGGGGTTTAAATAGGCTGCAGACCTGGGGTTTAAATAGGCTGCAGACCTGGGGTTTAAATAGGCTGCAGGTGATAAATCTGGAATGAGTGACAGGTGACTCCTATTAGCTGGGTCAAGACTGGGAGGGGTCAGCAAGAGCAGGCTCGACAGGTTTGGGGCAGGGGGAGCAGGCTATCCTGGGACGAGGTGTTGAAAGGCTTGTGGTGGGGAGAGGCCAGTGGGGAAGGCAGATGTGTAACTCACGGTGTTAATGTCCCCTTCCTCCTCCTCCCCCACCCCACCTCACAGAAAACCAACACCATGTGCGACGACGAGGAAACCACAGCGCTGGTGTGTGACAACGGCTCAGGCCTGGTCAAGGCAGGCTTTGCCGGTGATGACGCTCCTAGGGCCGTCTTCCCCTCAATTGTGGGCCGTCCCAGACACCAGGTAACTCCTGACCGACTCCAAAACAACTAGTGACCACACCATCCACTCACCTCTGTGTCCACTTGTCGCCTGTCCCATGTGTTCATCCCCTATCCTATGTACATATCTCTAGGGACGATATCTCCAGGGATCTGATCTGGGTCTATATGTGACTCTAGTGCGATCTCACCCGGTCTGGGTTTCTATGTGACTCCAATCCGTCCTCAGCCATTCTGGGTCTGTATGTGACTCCAGTCCGTCCTTACCCGGTCCAGGTCTATTTGTGACTCCAGTCCATTCTTACCCCGTCTGGGTCTGTATGTGACTCCAGTCCATCCTCATCCGGTCTGGGTCTGTATGTGACTCCAGTCCGTCCTCACCCGGTCCAGATCTATATGTGACTCCAGTCCATTCTTACCCATTCTGGGTCTATATGTGACTCCAGTCCGTCCTCACCCGGTCTGGGTCTATATGTGACTCCAGTCCGTCCTCACCCGGTCTGGGTCTATATGTGACTCCAGTCCGTCCTCACCCGGTCTGGGTCTATATGTGACTCCAGTCCGTCCTCACCCGGTCTGGGTCTATATGTGACTCTAGTGCGATCTCACCCGGTCTGGGTTTCTATGTGACTCCAATCCGTCCTCAGCCATTCTGGGTCTGTATGTGACTCCAGTCCGTCCTTACCCGGTCCAGGTCTATTTGTGACTCCAGTCCATTCTTACCCCGTCTGGGTCTGTATGTGACTCCAGTCCATCCTCATCCGGTCTGGGTCTGTATGTGACTCCAGTCCGTCCTCACCCGGTCCAGATCTATATGTGACTCCAGTCCATTCTTACCCATTCTGGGTCTATATGTGACTCCAGTCCGTCCTCACCCGGTCTGGGTCTGTATGTGACTCCAGTCCGTCCTCACCCGGTCTGGGTCTGTATGTGACTCCAGTCCGTCCTCACCCGGTCTGGGTCTGTATGTGACTCCAGTCCGTCCTCACCCGGTCTGGGTCTGTATGTGACTCCAGTCCGTCCTCACCCGGTCTGGGTCTGTATGTGACTCCAGTCCGTCCTCACCCGGTCTGGGTCTGTATGTGACTCCAGTCCGTCCTCACCCGGTCTGGGTCTGTATGTGACTCCAGTCCGTCCTCACCCGGTCTGGGTCTGTATGTGACTCCAGTCCGTCCTCACCCGGTCTGGGTCTGTATGTGACTCCAGTCCGTCCTCACCCGGTCTGGGTCTGTATGTGACTCCAGTCCGTCCTCACCCGGTCTGGGTCTATATGTGTCTCCAGTCCGTCCTCACCCGGTCTGGGTCTTTATGTGACTCCAGTCCGTCCTCACCCGGTCTGGGTCTTTATGTGACTCCAGACCTACCAACTTGGTCAAACCCGAGGTGTGTCCTCCTGTTCAGCTGAAAGGAAAGGGGAGTGAGGGGTGGGAGAGGTGGTAATTAAATCCCCTGCACGTGGGGTCTCCCAGTTGTCCCTACCGGAGCGTTTTGTGCCAGTTTCTGGTGGCGGTGGTTGCCGGACTAACCCCCTGTGTCCTGGTCCTAGGGTGTCATGGTGGGTATGGGCCAAAAGGATGCCTACGTCGGAGATGAGGCCCAGAGCAAGAGAGGCATCCTGACCCTGAAATACCCCATTGAGCATGGCATCATCACCAACTGGGACGACATGGAGAAGATCTGGCATCACACCTTCTACAACGAGCTGCGCGTGGCCCCAGAGGAACACCCTACACTGCTCACTGAAGCCCCACTTAACCCCAAGGCCAACCGTGAGAAGATGACACAGATCATGTTTGAGACCTTCAATGTCCCTGCCATGTATGTGGCCATCCAAGCCGTTCTGTCCCTCTACGCCTCTGGCCGTACCACTGGTAAGTTAGACCTAAGCCACAGGGGAAGAGTTAGACCAATCGGCCCATTGAGTCTGTTCTATCATGGCTGATTTATTACTCCTCTCAATTCATCCTCCGTAACCTTTGACACCCTGACCAATCAAGAACCTATCAACCTACGTTTTAAATACATCCAATGACCTGGCCTCTACAACTGTCCGTGGCAACAAATTCCACAGATTCACCACCCTCTGGCTAAAGAAATTCCTTCTCATCTCTGTTCTAAGGGGATGCCCTTCTATTCTGAGGTAGTGCCCTCTGCTGCGAGACACTTTTTCCTGGCCACTCTATCAAGGCCTTTCAATATTCGATAGATGTCAATAAGACTTCCCCCTCATTATTCCAGACTCACACTCTGGGTCTGTATGTGACTCCAGTCCCTCCTCACCCCATCTTGGTCTGTGTGTGACTCCAGTCCGTCCTCACCCGGTCTGGGTCTGTATGTGACTCCAGTCCATCCTCACCCGGTCTGGATCTCTATTTGACTCCAGTCCGTCCTCACCCGGTCTGGGTCTGTATGTGACTCCAGTCCGTCCTCACCCGGTCTGGATCTCTATTTGACTCCAGTCCGTCCTCACCCGGTCTGGGTCTGTATGTGACTCCAGTCCGTCCTCACCCGGTCTGGGTCTGTATGTGACTCCAGTCCTTCCTCACCCGGACTGGGTCAAAATGTGACTCCAGTCCGTCCTCACCCGGTCTGGGTCTATATGTGACTCCAGTCCGACTCCAGTCCGTCCTCACCCGGTCTGGGTCTCTGTGTGACTCCAGTCCCTCCTCACCCGGTCTGGGTCTGTATGTGACTCCAGTCCGACTCCAGTCCGTCCTCACCCGGTCTGGGTCTCTGTGTGACTCCAGTCCCTCCTCACCCGGTCTGGGTCTGTATGTGACTCCAGTCCGTCCTCACCCGGTCTGGGTCTATATGTGACTCCAGTCCGTCCTCACCCGGTCTGGGTCTATATGTGACTCCAGTCCGTCCTCACCCGGTCTGGGTCTATATGTGACTCCAGCCCGTCCTCACCCGGTCTGGGTCTATATGTGACTCCAGTCCGTCCTCACCCGGTCTGGGTCTGTATGTGACTCCAGTCCGTCCTCACCCGGTCTGGGTCTATATGTGACTCCAGCCCGTCCTCACCCGGTCTGGGTCTATATGTGACTCCAGTCCGTCCTCACCCGGTCTGGGTCAAAATGTGACTCCAGTCCGTCCTCACCCGGTCTGGGTCTGTATGTGACTCCAGTCCGTCCTCACCCGGTCTGGGTCTCTGTGTGACTCCAGTCCGTCCTCACCCGGTCTGGGTCTGTATGTGACTCCAGTCCGTCCTCACCCGGTCTGGGTCTATACGTGACTCCAGTCCGTCCTCACCCGGTCTGGGTCTATACGTGACTCCAGTCCCTCCTCACCCGGTCTGGGTCTCTATGTGACTCCAGTCCGTCCTCACCCGGTCTGGGTCTATACGTGACTCCAGTCCGTCCTCACCCGGTCTGGGTCTATACGTGACTCCAGTCCCTCCTCACCCGGTCTGGGTCTCTATGTGACTCCAGTCCGTCCTCACCCGGTCTGGGTCTCTGTGTGACTCCAGTCCGTCCTCACCCGGTCTGGGTCTATACGTGACTCCAGTCCGTCCTCACCCGGACTGGGTCTCTATGTGACTCCAGTCCGTCCTCACCCGGTCTGGGTCTCTGTGTGACTCCAGTCCGCCCTCACCCGGACTGGGTCTCTATGTGACTCCAGTCCGTCCTCACCCGGTCTGGGTCTATACGTGACTCCACCCTCAGCTTCTCCCACCTATCCGTGGAACTAAAGCCCCCACCCCCTGGTATTAGTCTCCACCATCACACCTGTCATAGCGTTACACGCACCCACTACTCTGTGTGTTTTAAAAAAAAAATTCCCTGCAGATCCCATTTGAATCTGCCCGCTCTCACCTTCAACGTGTGCCCTCTGCTGTGGACTTTTCAACCCTGGGAAACAGATACTCCCTGTCCACTCTGTCGACGCCTCTCATTATAAACCTCCATCAGCCTCCGACACTCCAGAGAAAACAGCCCAAGTTTGTCCAGCCTACCTGCTCTCTCGTCCAGTGCCCTCCTCTGCCTGCTCTCTAGTCCACGTACCCTCTCGTCCTGGTGAGCCCTCTCTGTGCCGAGGTCCGCCCACCGTGTGGTAGAGCATTGGTGTGCTCTGCAGAGTTCTGATCGCGCGTCTCTGGTGCTGCAGGTATCGTGCTGGACTCCGGTGATGGTGTGACCCACAACGTCCCCATCTATGAGGGCTACGCCCTGCCCCATGCCATCATGAGGCTGGACCTGGCTGGCCGCGACTTGACTGACTACTTGATGAAGATCCTGACTGAGCGTGGCTACTCCTTCGTCACCACCGGTGAGTGAGTCAGCGGGCGCGATGCCCACTCCCCTCTCCGCCCCATGCCCCAGCTCGCCGCAGCCCGGGGCGTCGTGGGAACGAGCCCCTCGCCAGTGTTGACCGATGCGCCCCAGAGTGCGTCCTC